>NW_021628276.1:876134-909887 GCF_900005855.1 Plasmodium gallinaceum | reverse complement strand
AAATTTATTTTTTAAAAAAAAAAAAAAAAAAAAAAAAAAAAAAAAGAAAAAATGAAATATTATGTCATGATTATTATTATATTAATACAAAATTAAAAATAAATATGTTTTAAAAGTATAATGTCAATTGTTCAGTAAATTTTTTATTTTTTTAATATCTTATATTCAATTAGAATTAATTATTTTTTGAAAATTTTGCACTTACATTTTTTAAACACTATACATATTTTTTATTTCTTCATATATAGCATAATATTTAAATGAAAAAAATGTTATTAAATTTTTAATTATTTATATATATCTGTTTTTCTTCTTTTTTTAAAGAAGTTAATATAAAAATTCTATTAGGCAATATAAAAAAAGGTTTTAAAGAATAGTTTATCAAAGAAATATTATAAATAAATCGTTACTTATTATTCAATCTTTATACTTTTATTAATAATGAAGTTTTTAAAAAGTATGTATAATTAATGATTTTTTTTATTAAAAATGTTATTTTCCCTTAATTTTCAATATCTTTTTTTTTATTAAATACATAACATTAACAAGCTGTGTAGCTTATATAACCCATAAAAAAAATATTAAAAAAACATATAAAGAATGAAAATTTTCATTATTATAAATCCTATTAAAGTTATAAAGTATGCTTTATATTGTGTTAGGAATGTAAAATATTTAGCATATTATTTGATACTTTCCTTAATTTTGGTTTTATTTCATTAGAAAAAAAAAATAAAATGTCATGTTTATATAAAATAATATAAAAACTATTTTCTCTTTTCTAATTTAAAATAAATGATTATAGAAATATCATACTTGAAATTTTACGCAAAAAAAAATTAATATTTTATATTAAAAATTTGAATGTAACTTTAAACAATTTAAATGTTGTTGAAAAAAGGAAAATACCTAAAAAGTTAATTTTATTTTATTTTTTTTTTTTCATATTTTCATTTATTAATATATATGTTATATAAAATACTTTGAATATGGGTACAACTTTTTGTTTATATAATAAATAAAGAATATATATGTATATATGTGAATGTACATATTCAAAAATGTAACTATTTTATATGTGTAAAAACTATTGTAATTTTAATGAAATAATCTTAAATTTATTAATTAAAAATAAAAACATAGAATGTGTAAATTTAAATGCTATTAGCAAAACTTATATTTTTAAAATAATGCAAAATATTTACGAGATAGATGAATGAAAAAAAAATTCTTACAATCATAATACAAATTGGTATATAAAAATTAAAATAAATACATGAAATTGTTTAATAAATAATTTCTCTAGTTTTATAACTTTAAAAATAGTTAACTACAGATATATATATATATACACACAAAAATATTTTATCCTAAAAATGTTTAAGTACAAATGTATTACCACTTAAAATTAAGCATAAAAGTTATATATGTGTATATAGTTCTCTTTTAATGTAATTTAAATTTTGTTAAAGGAAATTTTAAAGTTATAGAAAATGAAACAATTTATATTTTTATATGAGAAAAATAATGAGCTATCAAATAAAAAAAAGTATTGCATTAATTAGTACAAATATTTAAAAGGCTAACTTATAATACATTAAAATATTTTAATTCAAAATTAAATCTGAAAAAATATTTTAAAAAATACTTTCAATTTATAGTTTATTAATCTGCATGAAAATATAAAAATTTTTTCATAAAATTAAAAAACTTGGAATATTATATAAACATTTATGTAAATATATATATTATAAGCAATAACATATATACATATAAATGTTATATACGTATATATATATACATATATATATATATATATATTATATATATATATATATTTTTTTTTTTTTTTTTTTTTTTTTTTTTGTACAGCAAAATTTTTTTTTTAAATATAAAAATAAATATATTTTCAATTATTTTTTTTTTTGTTTTAAAATTTACTATATATTAAATATATATGAATATTTTTATTTTATTTAAAAATACTTATATTAATAGCTTTATTTTTTTAATTTAAATAATTATGAAAAAGAAAAAAAAAATTTTATTACGCACAATTAATATTGCATAGCTTTATTTTTTTATACTTTATATATTTTGAATTATATTTCTTAAAATAATTTTTTTTATCACATATATATATTTTCTATATATATTTATGTATAATAATATAAGTTTTTTATATATTTATTTAAGATTTTAATAATAAAATGGAACAAATAAATATAGATCAAATGAACCCTGAAAAGGGTAAAAATGATGGAGGAAATTTTAAAGTTCAAGTTGATGATATTAATAATATTGATAAAGAATTTAGTGATCTACAGAAATTAAAAGTAATATAAAATTTTAAAACGAGTTATTTTTTTGACTATTTTAATTACATACATATATACATTATTACAAACTTTTTATATAATTTTTTTTTTTTCTTTTTTTTTTTTATATTTGTATATATTTGGGCATATTATTTTTATTTATACAAAAAAGTGTATCTTAATATCCTTTAATATGTTATTTGATTTTTATTTATACAATAAACTTTTATTTCTTTTTTTTTTTTTATAATTGCTTATATTATAAAATATATATATATATATATATATATATGTATTTATTTATGAATTAAAATATATTGTATTATTTTTTTTTTCTTTTATTAAAGATGATGAATGAAGGTGCTGAAATGCAGATGAACCAAAACTCAACTCTTGACTCACATGAAATGGAACAAGAAGAAATAAACAACAGATCAATTTTTGTTGGAAATGTAAATGATATTAAAAATAAAATTAAATTTTTTAAATTATTCATTTTAGTTATTTTCATTTAATATTACACTTTTAAATAATTGTATATACACATAAATTTTATTTATTTCATCAAAATTTTTTATTAATTCATTTATATATATATATTTTTTTTTTATTTAAAAATAGGTTGATTATTCAACACAACCTGAAGAACTACAATCATTATTTTCAGAATGTGGTTTAATAAATAGAGTAACAATTTTAGTAAATAAAAATACTGGTCATTCTAAAGGGTTAAATACTTTTTACATTCCTCTTTTTAATTAATTTTTTAAAGAAATTTATATAAAAATTATGTACATATCTTTTTATTTTAATTATTTATTCCTTTCCAGATATGCATACATTGAATTTGCTGATGCATCTTCTGTTCGAACCGCTTTATCTTTATCTGAATCATTTTTCAAAAAAAGACAAATTAAGGTATATATATAAAAGCTCAATGATAAATAAATAATAAAATATTTTTCTTGTTGTATATATACATAAATGAAATTTAAAAAATAAATTTTTTAAATATAGGTTTGTAGTAAGAGAAGAAATATACCAGGATTTAACCGCCCTAAAATTAATGCATATAGAGGTCGAGCAATGAAAACTACTTTAAATACAAGAGGAAGGTATATATATTTAAAAAAATAAAAATGAATTGAAAGGAAATAAAGGAAAAAAATAAGAAAATGATATTTGTTATATTTTATAATTATAAATTACTGAAGATCTAAATATTATATATATATGTATATGTTTGTATAATTTTTTTTTTCTTAGACTTAGACAACCTACATTTAGACCCTTTTATAGAGGAAGAGGCGTTTATAAAAAAATTATTACAAATCCATATGAAAGGACCTAAATTAGTGATGCGAGCGTTTATATATAATTTTTTTTTACTGTTTTTTTTTTTTTTTTTATATAATATTTTTACATCTTTTTTTTTTTTTAAGTATGCAAAATCCATTTAGCACTTTAAAAAAAAAGAAAAAATAATAAAATAAAAAATATCAATTTCAATATTTCCATCCTATTAAAGATTTTATAAATATGTGTCTAAATTTTTTTCTTTAAATATTTTTCTAGATTTGAGTTTTATTATTTAAATGTTTATTCCTTTTCATTATTGTTATTAGAATTTTTTTTTCACATACAAATATTATACATTGATATATTATACAGAATATAGAAATATGCGTTATTGTTTTCAATATTTTTTTTATTTATGTTTCATGTAAATGATTTTTATTTTTTATTTTCTTTACATAAATTTAAAAAAACGAAAAGTATATATAATATTTCATTTTGTATATGAATATGTATTCTGTGAATTTTGAAGTAATAAAATTATTTTTGCATCAATATATTTTTTTAATCATCTATTATTAAATGTTGCACTTTTCCAATTTTCTCTTTTTCATTTCTTTTATTTACATATCATATTTTATTATTAAACGTTAAAAGAAAAAGGGTATATTTTTACTTTTTTATATATTATATTTTTATTTATTGAAGTTTTAAAAAAAATTTAATATCCCTTATTTAGAAAAAAAAAAAAAAAAAAAAAAAAAAAAAAAAAAAAAAAAAAAAAAAAAAAAAAGAAAAAAAAAGAGAAAAAAAAATTGTTAAAGATTAAAAGATATTGTCTTAAATGATTAATTAGAAAAAATCTTAAAAATAAGAATAAAAGTAAAAATAAGAAATAAAAAATAAATGTAAAAATAAAAATAAAAAATGTAAAAATAAAAATAAAAATAAAAGAAATGTTAAATTAAATATATTTATGCATGTATATTTAATTTTTTTTTAATGTCATTTGTCAAAATAATTAGGTTAATGTTTTTTATTTTTTTTTAATTTTTAAACGTTTTTCATAATTTATTATTGTTTATTCAAAAACGTTTCTTTAAGTAATTAAAATTTTTTTTTTTTTTTTTTTTTTTTTGGTATTAAAACTTTGGTAAAATTTTTAATATGTTTTATACATTATATTTCATTGATGTATTGATGAATTTACCTTTTAAATATCAAGACAAATTTATTATAAAAAACAAATAAACTTTTAGGTCTAAATATTGACAAATTTATTATTTTGCATAAAAAAAAAAAAAAAATAAGTATATGATATAAAAAAAAATTAACCATATTTACTTAAAATTTGTATGATCTTGCTGAATAACATCTAAAACTTTATTTAATTATATCATTAATAAAAGAAATTTTCAAAATAAAAAAAAATCAGCACATTTAATAGAAATTATAGAAGGAAAAATAGTTATATTCTCATTTTGAGATTAGTAAAAGAATGTTCCATATAATTTTATTATTTTTCAAATAACTAATAAAAAATAATTCTTTTAAATAAACTTCCTTTTATTTTTATTTTTTTTTACATTTACTGTGTCTATATCTAAAAAAAAGCAATAAAAAGAAAAATTTTGGGGTAACTTTAAAATATCATAGGTTAACTTTAAAAGTAATGAATTTATTTTTATGATTTATATGAAGGAAATATATAATTAAAAAGGTGTATAAAATTTTTTAATATAAAAAAAAAATATATATATTTTAAAAAAAATGATTTAATAAATAAACTATTTAAATACTATTTTTTTTTACACTTTTTCAACAATTAATAATAATTAAAATTAATATTATAATAAAAAAAATAAAATTTTTAAGCACTAGAAATATTAATGATATTTAAATAATAAGCATTAACAAAAGCAAAAGTAAAAAAAAAAAAAAAAAAAAAAAAATTTAGAAAAAAAAAAAAAAAAAAAAAAAAAAAAAAAAAAAAAAAAAAAAAAAAAAAAAAATTTAGTGAAGAAAAAAAAAAAAAAGGGAATACCAAAAAGAGAGAAAAAGCACAGTAATTATTTAAGGAATAAAATATTAAAAAGTAATTGGAGAAAATAATAAAAATTAATAGTAGAAGCATATGTATATATAAAATTCAGAACATATTACTTTTTTTTTTAATAACATTTATATTTAACATTTTGTGTTTTTTTATTCCTTGTTTAAAGTGTAAAAAAATTATGAGCAATGCATTATTTAAGTTAAGAAAATCATCTGTCAAATATTTACAAAATTATCAATATCATTTTACAAGGAATATAAGCAATAATTTTGGCTATAAAATCCTTTTTTTTAAAAAATCTTTTTTTACAAATACTGTAAGCAATAATCTTAACAAGAATAAGATAGTTTTAAATAATATATTATATAAAAAACGTAATTTAAATAAACCTACAGAGACAATGTGTAGCTATCAAAACCAAGAAAAAAAACATGAACATGTTAATATAACTGGCGATAAGTTTCGAAATAGTGAACAGGTACACGTAGAAAATGGAATAAATGAAAAAAGTTATGATTATGATTACATAGTTATTGGAGGAGGACCTGGAGGAATGGCTTCAGCTAAAGAAGCTGCAGCAAATGGTGCGAAAGTTTTATTATTTGATTTTGTTAAACCAAGTATCCAAGGAACAAAATGGGGTATTGGAGGAACGTGTGTAAATGTTGGATGTGTTCCTAAAAAATTAATGCACTATGCAGGAAATATGGGATGTTTATTTAACTTAGATTCAAATGAGTATGGATGGAAATTTGATAATTTAAAACATGATTGGAACAAATTAGTTACTACTGTTCAGTCTCATATACGCTCATTAAACTTTAGTTATATGACTAGTTTAAGATCTGCAAAAGTTAAATATATAAATGGATTAGCTAAATTAAAAAATGAAAACACAGTATCATACTATTTAAAAGGAGACCTTTCAAAAGAAGAAACTGTTACAGGAAAATATATTTTAATTGCAACTGGATGTAGACCTTATATTCCAGAAGATGTTGAAGGAGCAAAAGAATTGAGCATTACATCAGATGATATTTTTTCATTAAAAAGAGATCCAGGAAAAACATTAGTGGTTGGTGCATCTTATGTAGCTTTAGAATGTGCAGGATTTCTTAATTCTTTAGGATATGACGTAAGTGTCTCAGTACGTTCTATAGTTTTGAGGGGTTTCGATCAGCAATGTGCAAACAAAGTTAAAACATACATGGAAGAACAGGGAGTTGTATTTTTAAATGTATTACCAAAGAAGTTAACAAAACAGAACGAAAAAATATTAGTGGAATTTAGTAACCAAACTAAAGAATTATATGATACCGTCTTATATGCCACTGGAAGAAAAGGTGATACAAAACATTTGAATTTAGAAGGGATAAACATCAATATAAATAAAAATAATAATAAAATTATTGCAAATAATTTTAGTTGTACAAATATACCTAATATATTTGCTGTTGGGGATGTTGTTGAAAATATTCCAGAATTAGCTCCTGTAGCTATAAAAGCAGGAGAAATCTTAGCTAGACGTTTATTTAAGCAGTCCGATGAAATAATGGATTATTCATATATTCCAACATCTATTTATACCCCCATTGAATATGGTTCATGTGGATATTCAGAAGAAAAAGCATACGAAATATTCGGTAAATCAAATGTTGAAGTGTTTTTACAAGAATTCAATAATTTAGAAATATCAGCTGTTCATAGAAAAAAGCACTCTAAAGTTAGAAAAGACGAATATGATATAGATATATCTAGTACATGTTTTGCTAAGCTTGTTTGTCTAAAAAATGAAGATAATAGAGTTATAGGGTTCCATTATGTTGGTCCTAATGCAGGTGAAGTAACGCAAGGAATGGCATTGGCTTTAAAATTAAAAGCCAAAAAAAAAGATTTTGATAATTGCATTGGTATACACCCAACAGATGCTGAATCTTTTATGAATTTACATATTACTTTATCATCTGGATTATCTTATGCAGCCAAAGGTGGATGTGGTGGTGGAAAATGTGGTTAAATATACAAATAATAAAATTTTTTTTTTTTTATTTTTAATTAAATTATGTACTTAATGATATACTAATATCTGTTTTCTTTATTATAATAATAAAATATATATATATAATACTCTATATATATATAATTTTTTTATTATTTATAAAATTTATTATTTAATTTTTTTTCAAAGATAATATTATATAATTTTAACTAAAATGTATAATTAAGTATAAAAATTTTTTTTGTTAGATATATTTTTTAAAAAAAATTTCAAATACATAAAAAATTATGTTATTAGAAATATAGAATTATCAAAACTCCTTTTTGAAATAAAAAATATATTGTATTATTATGTCACTTATTATCTCTATATAATTTACAATAAACTTTTACATATTTCATTTCTTTTGAATTATTATATTAAAAATTCGATTATCCACATTTCTTTTTTTTTCTTATTATATATCTAAAAATAGGGAATAATAAATTTTTTATCTACTCAGGTATAAAATTAAAAAAGGTATTTTATGTTTAGTAATTATTTAGTTATAAAATTATAATTTGAAAATAAAGTATTCTCCACTTAATGAATTATATTAAGTTATTTTAAAAATAAGATTATAAATAAATACAGTATTGTTATGTAAAAAAAAAAATTAACATAGATTTTTTATAACTATCTTCAAAATATTTTTATTTAAATAATATTTATAATAATCTTTATGTGTGCATTAAATAAATACTAAATTATTTTAAAAACATGAAATAAATATCATAAAAGTAAATTGAAATTATAAAAATATAGATATATTTATTATGTGAAGTAAAAAAGTAAGCTAGATATACCTTACATAACAAAAATAAATATAGATAAGAGTCATTAGAAAAGTAATAATAAAAAATATATTTATTATATTTATTTATTAATTTATTTTTTTTTTTTTTTCCTTCTTATTCATTTTTTTTTTATTTTATTTGTGTATTTATTTTTTTTAAAATGGTTTTAATACATGTAAAATCAGTAGAAGACAGTCATCAATTTTTATATGAAACAAATGTAAATGTTTTAATTAAGAATTTAAAGGAAGACTTAGTTAATATACACAACCTTAGATGTAAAATTTTGAAACTTTTAGAGGCATCATTGGATTTAGCAAATCATGGTCCTATGAGACCAGAAGAATTAAGAGGACTATCAGAAGATGTAAAAAAAAAAAAAAAAGAAAAAAAAATTGCCTAATATAGTTATAAAGTATTTAAGAAAATAATTTCTACTTTTTTTCATTTTAATTTTTATCATTATTAAAGTATTTTGTGTGCATCTTAAATAAAACAAAATAAATACATATAATTATATGATAGTTTTTAAATTACATAAATATTTTAATTTAATATTTTTAATTAAATAAATCATAAGGAATTAAAAATATCTAAATTAAATATTTATGAATGGAAGGAAGCAACTAATCCTGATAAATACAATTTTAGAACCGGAATACCACCACCAAGTGATGGTGCAATAAAATTAAAAAATATAGTTGATAAAGTAAAAAAGGAATTATCTATTGAAAAAGTAAAAACAAAAAAGGATTATTTTGATTCATATCTAGACAATTGTAATAAATATATTCATTTTTTATTTAGTTATTATAATTTTTTATTTTTATAACTTTTAATAGATTGAACAAAATAAACCGATCAATACAAATAATTTGTACGAACATTTAAATATGATAACTGAAGCTTTAAATATATGCTATCCTTCCATGGAAAAATTACCTCCATATGATCCTACAAGAATATTAATAGAAAAAGATAATTTTTTTAATGATGTATGAAAAAAAAAAAAAAAAAAAAAAAATAGTTTAGATCTAAATAAAATATAAAATTATATCAATTTATAAAAATTATATATATATTGTGGAATGAAAATTATGTTACTCAATAGTCGTTTGTTTTATGATTTTTTTATCTTTTTCTTTTGTTTCAAGGAATTTATAAGTAATGAAACTTCTTTATGGTGGGCAGGAAAGGAATTATCAGAAGAATTGTATTTAAAAAATATAATAGGTAAAAATGAAAAAACAAAAATTATTGTAAGAGTACAACCAAAAAAGTTAGGGCCACCAATAAGAGAAGCGAGAATAGATAGCGAAACTTATAAAGCTATGTTAGCTTATTATCATAAAAAGCAAAAGGAAGAAAAAGAATTTGAGGAAGACGATGACGATTCTTATTTAAATTCTGAATGGGCAAACCCATTAAGTTTACAAAAACAGTTACATGGGAATTTGAATAATATTAAATGGAAACCTTAGTATTTCAATTTTTTTTTTTTAATAATAAGAAAAAAGGATAATATATAAAACAAATATATTTATATACATATAATAAAATATAAATTTATAACTACATATAACAATACAGGAATTATCAATAAAAAAAAAAAAAAAAAAAAAAAAAAAAAAAAAAAAAAAAAAAAAAAAAAAAATACAGAGAAAATACAGAGAAAAGAATTTATAAAAACAAATGAATGCTTCAATTTTAATAGAAAATATTTTCTTGGTAACTAATATTTATTATAAAAAAATATATTAAATTTGATGAGATAGTGTTTTTTTTTTTTTTTTTTTTAATACTAAAAAGGTAAAAATATTTTTAATTTTTTTCTTTTATCATATATGCACTAACAATTTACCAAGAAAAAAGGATTTCTTAAATACCAAATAGTTCACTTAAAAATTAATAATAATGTATAAAATTATAAAAATATTAAAATTAAAAAAATGATTGTTTATTAAAAAAATTAATATACATGAATATTTAGTGGAAAAGAACTTTTCCTAAACAAATTATACGGAAGAATAATATTGAAAATATACCAACATACATAAAATGATGAATTTCTTTGCTTTATAATTTACTTTCTTAATATATTTTTACAACTATTTTCAGTCAAAATAAAGGATGGTATTTTATAGTAAGTATCGGAAACTCTATTACCTTCTACATCTAAAAAATATGTTGATCTTAAGTTATTTGTATATATGTTATTGTTATATAAAAGAAAAAGTTCCCTTAATGAACTAAAATCAGTATAATATAAATTATCAAAGAACTGAAAATCAGATGAATTATCAATCATATTTATGTTTATTTTGTTAAAAAACCAAAAATCATCTTGTTCATTACTATTTTTTATGTCTACTATTTTCCTTATATGACAAATTAATTTTTTTATAAATGAATCCGGAGTTTTTATACATTTTTGTAAACATGATTTAAGGGATTCAATAAAATCATAATGATTTCTTTTGTTCCTATAAGCTGGTTGTTTTAATGGGTTTAATAAAATATTCTTCATTTCATTATGATTACAAGACCATATAAAAGAAGTATGATGAACAAAATAATTTTTAGAAAAAGCTTGTGCATTCCCACCAACTTTTTTTAAATTTATTTCTTTTCTTTTCTCATCATAAATTTTACATACATAATCATTTTCAAGATAACCAAAATTTTCGCTAAAAAGCGAATTTTTTTTTTGGTTTAGAAACATTCCATAAAATGAATTAAATGACCATTCTGTTACATTAGATGGATATATATTTAATAATTTACAAAAATTATGAGGAAGAATTAATGAAACTAAAAGACAATTTCTGTTAATATAAACTGTTCCCCCTCCTGTAAATCTTTTAATTAAACATATTTTATTTTCTTTAATATAATTTACATCTTTTATATGATCATCTATTTTACCACTAATTCCTAATATAACAGATTTATCATAATAATTTTTGTTTTCTTCTATTTCATTAATTGTATTATTTACTACTACGAAACCTACATTATTTAATCCTTCACTTAAAAAACTACTTAACCTATATAAACTTTCTTCCAATAATAACTGTTCATATACATGAAATTTAGTTAGGTTAATAAAATACAATACATTTTTCTTTACAATATTTTTATTTACATTTGGTAATAATGGCCGAAATATTTCTTTTATGTTCTTTATTTTAGTCATAATACACTAATTTCTTAAAACTAAAGTTAATATATATAATATCATTTAAACATATATATTTTCAAATTTAATCAATATATAATATATATAACCTCCCAGTAATAATTTTTCTTTTTTTATTTGTAAAATTTAGAGGATATTTTTAAATTAAATCAATGAATCAAGTGTAATTGTCATAATAATTCACCACCATTTTCATTTTTTTTTTTTTTTTTTTTTTTTTTATAGCTAGAATGTATTCAATATACATTATTTATTTCATTTTCATTTATAGAAAGTAAATAAACCATATAATTTTTAAAAAAATTTTCATATGTAAACAATTAACAAAATAAGAAGTAGCATACTCTTTCCTTAATTTTTTTGTTTTTATAACATATACAAATAATATATATTAATTATTTTTTTTTTTATAACTTTTTCTTATTTATAAATTAATTTATAAAATTTATTATGTAAAAAAATAAAATATATATATATATATATATAAATTTAAATGAAAATATTTTTTTATATATATTAACATTTTTTTTTTTTCTTAATTCGATCATAAATAAATAACCCATTTATGCCTCATATTTTTAACATTCTTTTTTTGTTCCTTAGTTTAGATAGAACTTTTTATGAAAAACTAAAAAATAAATATTTAATTTTATTGACTTTTGTTTAAAGTGTTGTAGCATTAAAGAAAAATATATAAATGACTATGTATATCAATAGATAAAATTGTATAACCAAATTTAAAACTTATAACTAAATCATATTTTTAAAAAATTTAAAATGAGAAAAAAAAAATACTAAAAAATAAAAAAAATACATAATGATACATTTATAAATGAGTATAAATATTCCTTATTCTTTTATAAGAAAAATATATACACACACACACACAAAAAAAAAAAAAAAAAAAAAAAAAAAAAAAAAAAATTTTTAATGTTATCTAATAAATGAACTAAAAAAAAAACAAAAAAAAAAAAAAAATTAAAAACCACTTAAAAATAACAAAAAAAGTTTAATTACTATGCATATTAATAGACATTTTTAATTTATCTTCAGAAGTTAGAACTTTTCTTAAAATTAGTTCTCTTATCTTTCCATCGTAAATCATAAAATGTTTCCATCCTTTTCCAATATCTATTTGTAATTCATTAACTATACAATGTTCAGTTAAAAAAGAATTTGTTTTTCTCACTTTATTTTCGGCATACTGTCTTACACCATCACTTAAAATTATATGACGATATACATATTTATCATCTCTATATATGGCAGAATAACAAACTGGGCCTATTAAATATTCAGAAGAGTAAAATAAAAATACATGAAAAATTATATTTTAAAAATAAATATTTAAATGTTGATAAATTATATACCTCTAGAAGTAATTTTATAAGTGTAATTTTCACTTGATGATCTTATAAATTCTAAATTTAAATTTTCATCCATGCTATCTTTAACTGATCTGAATTTTGGTGTTTCCGATTTTGCTAATTCTTCCAGTATTGAATAGTAATTGTCATTATTATTATTATAATTTGATTGATTTAACGATGCTCTATTTGATTTATTCATATTTAAGATCTTTTTTTTTTTTTTTTTTTTGCCTTTTTCCTTTATTATTTATTTTTATTTTATTTTATTTTTTTTTTTCACTATATTGCATCTTAGTAAAAAAAGATAATTCTTTTTTATTATTACAAAATAAATATACTCTGTAAAAAAAATTCTTGATTTCTTAAAACCCTTTATTTATTCTAATTTAAAACTTTTTAAAAATATATTTCAACAAATGCAAGTCTTATATTTATAAAACATCAGATAATATAATTCAATCATATTATTATGCAAATATAATAGTAAATTTTAATATGTGCACATAAGTCAAGAAATAATAAATTTTCACAATTTATTCATGTCTTATTTTTATTCTAAATTATTAACCATTTTATATTTAACTAATAAAAAATATATGTATATGAAAACATATTTATAAAAGAAAATTTTTCATTTTAACTTACAAAAAAAAAAAAAAAAATATAAAATATATATATAGATATGATAATATTGATATTTAATCATATACACTCATATATAAACATGATGTGTATAAAACAATTTGATTTAAGCAAATACATATATATTTTCAGAAATGTTTATTAAAATGAAATTATTTCATAAAATACTATTTCACTTATTTTTTTTTTTTTTTTTTTCTGTATTATTAAATTCTTAATTTTTTTAAAAGCTTATTATAAATTATTTGTTAACGAAAATTTATATTGTAACTATTAAGAAATTAAATATATATGTATATTTTCTTTTTTTCTTTTTGTTACAATAAAATATGTAAATCTAAAATATAATAGAATATTTTAGAATTAATTTATGTAAATTATATATATATATATATATATATTAAAAAAAGTTTATTCTTTGAAAATGATATATTTTAAGGTATTTTTTTTTAATTCATAATAATTCAAATATTTAATAAAGAATGAAAAATACATATTATATTTATGTCATTTCCATTTCAGAAAATTTTTTATTTATAAATTTTTAATGTAAAATATATAAATGTAAAAATATATTGTAAATATATATGTGTGCTTTAAAAGAAAAAAGTCATGAAGTATATAGTGGTTTTTTAAAAAAAAAGTTTTAAAAACGTGCATTAACATATATCAAATAGAAATGTATATTTAAACGGTAGATTTTCATTTTGAAATTTGAATTGCATGCTAAATAAATAGAAATTTTATTTAAAATAATAAAAAAAATTGCATTTTCATAAAATTTTGATAAAATTTTGAAATATTTTGAAATATATTTAAATATAAAATGTCTAATTTACCTGTTATTTCAGTAAAAGACAGTATTTTTATGTTCTTAATAGTAGAACTAAAAATAATACAAGAATTAGGTAAAGATGTAATAATTATTCTTTATATGACAATTAAGGATTTATTTTACATTTACAAATTACAAAAAATAGCATTAATAACTATTATAACAAGATCATATATGTTTTTTTTTTTTAAAAAATAAAAAATATGGAACATTAATGCTTTTTTTTTTTGTTTATTTTATAATAAAAAAAAATTTTTTATTGATAAATATCAGAAAAAATTATTAAAAGAATTAAATATATTTTTTCTGATTCACAGTCTTAATTTAGTTTATGTATTTTATGCTATAAATATATATATGCATTAAACAAAAAAAAAAAAAAAAAAAAAAAAATAGTTTGTATAAATTTATAAATAGAAAATAATATTATTTTTTATTTTTTTACTTATATATACATGCAAAAAGAACTCGTATTTAAATAAAAAATACAAAACTATTAAAATATATATATATATTTCTTTATTATTCTAAGCTAAAATTGTTTAATTATATTTTTCTTTTTTGCATATTACTATTACTTTTTTTTTTAAAATGTGTAATATATTTTTATAAATTTAAAAAAAAAAAATTTATAAATAAAAATAATTTTTTAGTAGCTATTGTTCAGAACACTTAAATTTTATATTTTTAAAAATATATTAATAGAATAAAGAAAAAGTTAATAAAAAATTAAGCAGAAATGTAAACATAAGAATTTTAAATAAAAAAAAATAATAGTAAGTTTTATATATAAATTTTTTTATATTTTTTATTTAAACTTTTATTTATTTATATGATACAAAACTAAATAGATTTAAGAGAATTAATTAAATAATTAATTTTGGCTTCATTAATATCATAATTTATTGAATGAAATAAAATTTTAAATTCTTCACGTAAAATATCTCTTGCAATAAATTTCCACTTTTGACTTGCTTCTTTTCTTTTTTCTAAAAATTTCAAAAAATTCTGAGTACTGGTCATTTGATTAACCTTATTGAAAATTTTGGGAATACGAAAAGATTTCGCCGTATTTAAATTTAACATATCAATGCTTTCATTTATTTCATATGTGTTATTCATATTATTTATTAAATTATTTATATAATTGGGAATACTTTCTAATTCCTTCATAATACTTACGTTAATCTCTTCATTATTTTGTGATAAATTTATATCAGTTAATTTAATGTTCTGTGTGTTACTTTCTTTTTTTTTATTTATATCATTTTCATTTTCTTTTTCTAAAATATTATCAATATTTACATTATTTTCATATTTACTATGAGAGATAGTGCTAAGGTTTTTTGCATCCATTTTTAAATAATTATTGTCATCTCTTTTAAATAAAAATGATTTTTCATTATTCATAATATGCGAATAATCAACTGAATTAAGCTTTAATTCACTTTCAAAAATGTTTTTATCATTTTGAAGAACTTTACTGTCACTGTTATTAAAATCTATTTCAATTTTTTTTTCGTCTACTAAATTATTTTTAATATTTATTTTATTATAATATTTGTTTTCTTTGTTTAAAACCATGTTCAATGAAGTATTTAATTTTGATTTATTTTGATCATGATCGGTACTAGCAATATTTCTATCTTTTTCATTATCATAACCATTATCATATATATATCTCTCTGAATCAATAGACATCGACTCCTTATTATGCAAACTCTCTTTTTCAATTATATTACTATTTATTATATTAAAGTTATCTTCCTTATTTTGTATATTCTTTTTTTCATAAGTATCTTTTGGTGCTATGATGCTTTGATTGTTACTTTTTATATCAGAAGAATGTGTGACAAATTTATTAATACATATGTCATCAAATTCATTATAATTTACTTTTTTATTATCATATTCACTGTATAAAACAAAATTTCGTACAGATGAATTTTTAAATTTAAGATGAATATAATTCTTTTCTTCATCAGAGGAATCTGAATCATAATTTAACCAATTTTTATAATTAGCATCAGGAGCTAAATCAATTATAATCTTATTTTTAATTTTAACATATTCTATCTTTTTTTCTTGTGAATTATGTTTATTTGAATAGTCACTATAATAATTATAATCATATTTATCATAATTTTCATTTTCATAATGATTACTAAGTTTTCTATAATTATAATATTTATTAGTGCAGTTTTCATCATCATATTGATCGTTGTGTTTATTATAATATTTACCATCATAATTTTCTTCTTCTGAAATTTCACTATGCTTATTATGATTGAATTGATCATGATATTTATTATAACTTTCTCTTTTATGTTTATGATAATAATAGCCTTTTGTGTAATTTTCATAGTATGTTTTTTCTTCATTATTATAATCTTCCTTCTCCCTTTCATATTCATTTTTTGCTTCGCTTGTTTTTAAAATCCTTTTCTCATTTTGATCTTGACTTAAAAATTCCTCCCTTAAAATAGCTTCCTTTTTTATTTCTTCTTCTAAATAAGTTTGTTCTTTTTTATTTTCCAAATTTTCTTGATTTTTGTTTATTTCTTCACTTTCATAATCTTTTTTATTCTCCATTTTATCTTTTATTTTCAAAGAATTAATATCAGAAGCAGAAGTGTTATGAAATTTATTTAAATTGTTCTCAAGTATTCCCTTTTTTTTTTTCTTTTCATAAAACATATAATCCCTTGAATTTGATAAAGAAGTTTTATCATTATATTTGTATTTTGATTCAAAGCTTAATTTATATCCCTTTTCATTTAACTTCTCTTTTTTATCTTCCTTTTCATCATAATAATGTTGTTCATTCTCATCTATTGTTTTTTTTTTTTTATAATTCGCGTCCAACATCTTATCTTCATATTTTCCTTTTGCCTCATAGGAATAGCCACTCGAGTTATAGGAACGTTTTTTTTTATTGTGATCATACATACTTTGATCTTTATTTTCTAAATCACTTTCTTGGATTTTATAATAATTTTTTTTACTTTTGCTTCTTTTTTTTCTTCTTCTATATTTTTTTTTTTTATACTCATAATATTTTTGTCTCTTTTTATAATCACTATATGAATTGTTTTTATACTTGGATTCTATAGATGAATTAGATTCATATTTTTCATAAGGTATTTTATTTTTTTCTTTTTTATATTCATTTACATATTTTTTATCATAGTTTGTTTTAAAATCAGAATAGTGATCATTTTTTTTATAAATATTATGACCAATTTTATCAAAAGAAGAATTTTCATAATACTCTTCCTTTAAATTAATTTTATCATTAGAAGAAATTGAATATTTATATTTATAATCAACAAAATTGTTCAATTTTCTTTTTTTTAATTCTTTCTTTTTATAATAAATAGAATCTTTATATTGTGATTCTTTGCATTCCTTATCAATATCTTCCTCATATTTGTATTTAGATTTTTTGGAATATCTTCTATCATAGTCATATTTTTTTTTTTTTTTATTTAGTGAGCTTTTTATTGAATTTAGATAACTAGATCTATTAAAATTACTATTTGTGTAAGATCTACTTGATTTATTATAAAAACTAAAATTTGAATCACTTCTTTTATTTCTTAATTTATACTTTTTATCTTTTTTCGTAGTTTTAAAATCCAAAGATATACTATCTTTAAATTCATTTTTTTTTTTTAAACTGAAATTACTGTTAGTACTAATGCTATGACTATATTTATAATTTGATCTTTTTCTTTTATAATTTTTATATGATCTATCTATTTTATTTTTCCCTTTTTCAGTTGTGTAATATCTTTCCTTTGTAATGGAGTAATTTTCTTCTTTATTATTATTATTATCATGATTACTATTAATTTCATTATTGTTATTTATGTAAAATTCATTTTTTTTTATATTTTTACTGCTTCTTGTTGAATTCACTAATTCTTTATCTGTACCATTATATTTTGTCATTTTTAAAACAGAAACTTTTTCTTCCTTATTATCCTCACCATTATCAAGCGCATTTACACTACTTTTATTATTTTCTACATTTATCTCTATGTTTTCTTCTTCCTCTCTTTTTTTTTTATCATCGTTTTTGTTGTTATCTATATTTTTGATTTCAGATGAACTCATAATGTAATAATTGTTTAAAACATGATATATTTATACAGGTATTTAAAGGTAATTTTTTTTTTTTTTTTTTTTTTGGCAATTTAATTTAAATCATATGTATATACTATAAAACCCCTTGTGACATAATACAATTGTTTCAAGCGCTCATTCATTGTTAAGATTCACAAATGTATTTATATAACTATAGTTTTATGTAAGAAAAAATTTATTTCAAAGTATCATATTTATATTTTTATTAGGAGAGTTAAAAAAAAAAAAAAAAAAAAAAAAAAACTTCAATATAAAGCTTTTACTTATTAATTTCATTTATTTATATCGAAGAAAAAAAAATATTAATTTGCTTAACTAGTTTATAAAAGAGAAAAAATTAAATATACCATTCAACTATTCAAAATAAAATTGAACTTTGCATCTTCGGTAAAAAATAAATTACATAATTTATAAATATAAATATATATATATATATATAAGAATATAGCTTTAATAAAATAAAAATAAACTATTCTTTCGGTTTATGAAAATTTACATTTTAAGTAACTTTTTTTAAAAATAATTTTAAAATTGTTATATTTTTATAAAATTTATATTAATGAATAAAAATTTTAAAATTATTTCTACATATATGTTTATATCTTTTTAATAGTTTTTTTTACTATTGAATGAAAACAATTTAATGATTTTAAACTTCTTTTTATTATTTAAACATCTCCATTTTTATAATATATATATATTAAATAAGCTACAATACAAATGTATTTATTTTTATCATATTGTTACTTAAAAATTCTTCTGAAAGCCTCTAAAAGAGGTTAAGAAATAGAAAAAATTTAAAGTTAAACATACATTATAATAGTTTTTTTGAAACCTTAAAAACATACAAATTTATAAAAATTATATATACTTTATTTCATTTTGTCTTCTTTTTTTTTTTTTTTTTTTTTTTTTTTTTTGTATTGATATTTTTGTTAAATACACTGTAATACAAAAAATTTCTTAAAATTTGAATCTTTCACTTTCATTAAAAAATAAATTAAATTTTATTAGAAAAATAAAGTTAATATTCAATTAATAAAAAGGAAGCATTTAGTTAAAATCTGTAACATTTTTTTAAATATATATGACACGCTCATATACCAAATATATAAGAAATAGTACAAAATAGAGTGTTGGTTGATAAATAAAGAATTTTTTTAAATATGAATAAATTTCTATTCATTTGATCTGTTATTTCCTTTTTATTAAACAAAAAAATTAAAAAAAAAAAAAAGAAAAAAAAAAAAAAAAACATGTTTATCTCATTATATATTGAATATATTTAGTAATTATTACTAGATGTAACAATTTTATATTATTGGTTATAAATTTATAAATGATCAATTATTGTGTTTAAAAAAATTGATCTAATTTTTCAAAAAATGAACCATACTCTTAAAAATTAAGAAATTTAATAGAAAATGAATAAAGTAACAAGACGAATTAATGAAAACAAGATACTTTTTTAAAAGATTGATATTAATAAAATCTAAATAAAAGAAAAAATATCATAATAGAGAAAAATTAAATAAGTGAAATATGAACAAATTAATAAAAACTATATCAATAAAAACAAAATATTTTTTTAAAAGATTGATATTAACAAAATCTAAATAAGAAAAAAAATAAGTAATATAATAGAGACAAAGTAAATAAGTAAAATGTGATCAAACTAATAAAAATCATATTAATAAAAAAAAAAAATATATATATATATTAACTAATAAAATAATAAACCATTAGATAATATGAAATAAGATGAAAAATCAATGTACAACAAATGAATTGAGAAAAACTTTCAAAATAAAATATGGAAATTCGAAGTAGCATACATATAAATCATAACAAAGTTCACATATCGACTGATTATTACTATAATAATATATAAAAATTAAGAATTTGAGGAATTATATATTTACACTACAAGTATAATAATATATAGGATAAAAAAAAAAACTAATAGTAAAAAAATGTAAGATAATTTTTTTTTGTAAAAAATTAATATACTGATAAAGAATAATAAGTAAATGTTTTTTTATTCTTTTTATCTGAACAAATATGAAAATCATTTGGGCAAGTAAAATTTACAGAGAAACACGAACCATTACGTTTTTTAAGAGAAATATTAGTAAATTCAAAAAGCAAATTAAATAGTACATTTTGTGGACAAATATCTACATGCTTCTTTTTTTTCCCAGAAATATTTTCATACTCTAATTTTTTAACGTTAACAGAAAATTTTGAATTAAAAGATTCCTCATGCCCACATACTATCCATAATCCAACAGCTGATTTATCTGTAGATCCTTGCATAGAACAAGAGGGTTTTCCATATTTACATGGATACATAGAAATTGAAATAGGATCATTTGAATTTAATACGCTAATACCAAATCCAAACAAAATAATTTGATTTTTTTCTGAACATTCTAGTGTCAATAAACTAGTTCCTGATTTTACTTTTTGTTCAAGGAAAGGTATCATTTCTTCATTGCACATAGCAAATAAATAACTGTATACATTATCACTCATTTTTGAATAGCATTTATCAGAATCTCCATCACATGTATTCATATAAAAATCATCTAACTTTGATAAATCATTAGGTATTGATAAAGAAAATCCTAAAATAAAATTTTGCTTTTCTTCACATTCAAGCACCACTAATCCTGTACCACTTTCATAAACTATTTTAGACTTCATTAATTCATCTTTAAGATTATATTGTTTGATTTCATCATTTGTTACTTCTCTTATATTAATAGGAACATTCACTGAAATATAAAAATTCAACGCTTCATCATAAACTTTAGATAAACGAATAGGCAATATTCTTGATAATGGCTCATATTCCCCTTTAATAGGCATTGGGTTATCCTTTATGCTTTTTGCCCACTTTTCAAAATTTTTAGGATTATTAGGATCGAAAATTGTTGTACCTCCAATTATTACAGTTTCCTTCTCCATACTAGAATTAGAAGAAGCATTTTTATTGGATTCATTAGAATCAGTACTAGCAGATGCATTTGCTTTAAATAAACCAAAGCCAGCAGAAGCATTTACAGACACAGATAATCCATTTTCACTCAATGACTTATATTCATTTTTTGAGATTTTTACTTGTTGTGTTATTTTTCCTCCCAAATGTATAAGAGTCGAAACATGCGTTCCAAAATTTTTGAAAAAATACATCCAAGAATAAACACTTTTACCACACTTTTCTGTTTTTCTATTATCTCTAAATTCTTCAGCACTGCAGTAAGTTCCATCTTGTTCCAATGAATTAAAATAAGAGGGAAGTAAAGAAATTGCTCTTACAAATTGATCAGTGAGTTTCCATTGAGAATATTGTGATAAAGATGCCATATATTTAAAGCAGTAGCTTTTTAACATAAAAATTCTAAATTTCTTTTTTGAAATAGTATTAGATACACTTTTATAACCCGTAGATGCTGAAAAGGATCCGAACAATCCATAAGAAGCACCTATTTTTGCGTCAACTGAAAGTTCCTTTGTATATTCACTCATTGAACTCACTTCACTTTCATTTTCAGATCTATTACAGGATATCTCATTTCTTACATAAGAGCCATTTGGATTTATATTCAAATAGCCATCCGGATAATCTATATCTGATTTAGGGTATGTCAATTTTATTATTGAATCTCTATATCCTGGATCTACTTTTAAAAATGGATCCCCTATTGGATTTCCAAAAATAAAATCATAACCTACTCCTAAGTATTCTGTCCCTTGTATAACTATTGTATTCATGCCATTTTTTTGTTTTCTTTTGTATTTATTATATAAGTCTTTTTCCTCATCTACACCATCAAATACAACTACTGTATGATGTTCGTCATCATATACATTTTCCTCGTGTGTTTCTGTTGAATATTTTTTTACATTTTGGATATCATCAATATCCCTCATTAATTTTACAAAATTTTTAATTTTTCCATTTATGCATTTTTTTGCGCTATGGTTGCATCCACTTTTTAAATTTACTTTTTTTTTATTTATTTCATAGTCCTTTTCTGCATTAATGTCATTGTTATAACTTGTTATTTCATTAAGATTGATACCTTGAATCTCATTATATATTTTATTACTATTAGAGCTTTTTTTTGAATTTCTTCCTTTTTTTCTTTTTTTTTTTTTTTTAATGTTACTATTAACATTATCTTTTATATTTTTTTGAATGTTAAATTCTTGAAGTATATATTCACTCTGCAAAAAAGATATGATTTCTCTGTTTTTTTTTTGTAGTTTTTCAATTTGGTGTATATTATTTTCTCCCTTATTTATAACAAAACTATGCGAAAAAGAAAAAAAACTATATCTTACATATATGTGATCATATAAAGACTCATAAACAACATTTATAATGAATACAAAAATAAGAATAAATATAATCCAAGCCTTTTGATAAGCCATAATTTATAATAAAATATATAATTAGTTTATATATAGCTTTTAATATATGAGAGTATATTTTTTTAATATAGCTTCTGTATCATTTATCTAAATATTTGAAAACCATTTAAACTTAAAATTAGTTCCTCAAAAGAAAAATAAAATATATAAAGAAAATAATTTATATAACAAAAATATATTTATGAAATTCTTATGTTATTTATTAAATAAAAATAAAAAAAGACAATATATATAAATAACGTGTCTATATATCATAAAAAAAATTGCATTTGTACAAATCATTTAATTTAAAAAAACAAATTTAGTATAAATATAGAATATATTCATATATTTAATGCAACCTATTTTTATTTTTTATTATTAATTTCCATCAAAAATATATAAAAATTAAAATTTAATTAAAATATTTCATAATTTTTTTTTTTTTTTTTACTCAAGAACAAATATTCAGAATAAATATTTTAAAAAGGTGTATATTTTTGAAAAAAAAGGTAAATTATTATACCTGTATTACACAAATAAATAAACATCATAAAATAAAAAAAAAAAAAAAAAATAACAACAACAAGGAATTAAAAATAATGGTATGAACATGTTAATAAAAAAAAAAAAAAAAAAAAAAGTTATCTATAAAATTACAGCTAATTACATTAATTCATGGTTTAAAAATACATGTATTATTGCCACATTTCTTCTATATAACGTCCCAATTTTTTTAATTTTTTTGTAATTTTCTTATCATTATGTTTATTATATAAGGGTAAATTATTAATTGTTTTTTTTACATCTTTACTCATGTCATTATTCCCACAAACATATATATATGCTCCTTTTTGTATTAAATTCCATACAAGTTCCTTTTTTTCAAGAATTATATCTTGGACATATATTTTTTTCTCTTGATCTCTAGAAAATGCAAAGTATACTTCATCAATGTACTTTTTTTCCTTTGCATCTAAAATTTCCTTTTCATATAGAAAATCTACTTCTTTCTTTCTACATCCATAAAACAGTATTCTTTTTCCTCTTCTCACTAACCCATTTTGTGTAAACATTTGATCAAAATGTTTAAATTCTGTTATGAAAGCTTTAAATGGAGCAATTCCAGTTCCAGTAGCAATCATAATTATATTAGAGGATTCCATATTATCTGGTAGAATAAATTTTGATGGTTTCAAGTTAAACATGATTGTATCATGAATATTTAATTCTTCTGTTAAATAAAAAGAACATGATCCCTTAAACCACCTTCGACCACAAAGTTCTCTTAATTTCTGTTCACTAATTTTTGGTAGCATATCATTTTTTTTTAAATTTTTTAATGTTCTTCGAAGAGAATGAATAGGATATTGTTTTTTTTTAATAGTTAAAGATATTGTATTTTCAGATTCTTTGGGTGAAGAAGAAATAGTATAATTTTTAGGATTATTTTTTGGAATTAATTGCAAAAATGGTGAAATTTCAAATTGAGATGATGACATATATATATCTACAAATTCTATTAAAGTCATATCACTTTCTTTGCAAATATTAAAGAATGTATTTCTTTGATTACTAGATAAAATAAAATTAAACATTTTTAATTCTTCTTTATCTTTTATAAAACACTTAAATTTTTTCAAAACATTCACTCTTGGAATAGTCGTTAAATCACAATAATATTCTAATGCTTTTTCAACAGTGCATGGTGTTGGAAAAGGTATTCGAATTGAATTATCATTCATATTTTTCAATAATTCCTTTTCATTACCATTTGAATTTTTATTTTGAGATATATTATCTTGGCATAAAAATGAATAATTTTTTGAGTATTTATTTTTATCTATAAATATAAATTTTTTATTCTTGTCTTTATCATTTATATTTAATCGTTTCAGCCACCATGAAACCACATGTTTTGGATTTTTTGGTAAAATTACTAAAGTATCGGCTGCTTTATATAAAATGTCCTTGACTCCAATAATTAAGTGATTCACTTTCTCTCCATCAGAAGAATGATCTACATTTTTTAGTAAATTCACATTAGATATAACTTTACCTATATGATGATGGAAGTAAAATTTTCCTGTTATATCTGTATTAGAATATAACACGTTTTTATGTTCTTTTCTATTTTTTGATTCTTCAAGTGCTTCACAATTTTTATTATCACTTTCTTCAATTAAATTAGAGATATATGTATTATGAGCACTTTTTTTATCCATTTCTTCATTTTCTTCATATTCAATATCCAATGTTATTTCTGGTAAATCCCTCCAATCCACTAATTCAATATTATCTTCGTTAATTGTTTTTAGAGGGACATCTTGTATATTTAGTATTCTCGGAAGCTCTTTAAAAAATTTCTTTTTCCATATTTCAAAATCATGATATAAATTATCATCATCGTCACCAAAAATAGTTTCACTAATTTTTTCTGCTTTAAATTTTAAAAGATAATTATCTAATTTTTTCGCTACTTTATTAAAATGGGAATACTGCCTGCTACCCAAACCCATAATAGAATATTTTGTATTTCTAAAATAAGTATTATCGTTATTTAAGCTTTTTAACCATTTAAAAAATTCTATTGCATTATCCGTTGGTTCTCCATCTCCATAAGTCGAAACGATAAATACTCGGATACCAAAATTTTTTATTTCTTCTTTATTAAAAAATTCTAAATCAATTATCTCAGCCTGTATATTGAATATATCATTTAAATTATACTTCAATTCTTTTGCAAAGTCCGCTGAGGTTCCTCCTTGGCTCCCAAAATATATTTTTACATTATTTTTTATATAAGTATTTTTAAAAGTTTGATTGTAAATAAAATAACTCTTTAATTTATTATATAAATTTTTTAATAGATAAAAATATTGCAATTTAAAGAATAGAAATGAGCTTAGTAGTAAAAAGACAGAATACTGAAAAACTTTATTCCAGCTTTTATTCATTTTTTTCAAATTATTCTAAAAAAAATACAAAAATATTTTACATACTTAAAAATAGTTTTCTTCATATTTTTACCTTTATGCTATCATTTTTTTTTTTTTTTTTTTATTAATTAGAAATGTATTTTATATAAATTAAAACAAAGTACTCACTTATTTATAATATAATTATTTAATGCAATATATTTATTTTTCTTTTTTATAAAACTCTTCATACATAGAAAACTTAAACGCATTTTTTATTTTATTATTTTTTATATTATTCTTTTTTATTTTATTCTTTTATAAAAAATAAAGTAACCATTGTCTTATATAAGAGCTAGTAAATTAAAAAGACATAAAAAATTAATTTAAATGTTAATATTATACATACAAATGATATAATATCAAATAAAATAAAATGTAGATATTTTCCTTTATCCAACACTTCAATAATTTAATAAAAATAAGAGAAAAAATTACAATTAAAACAGCAATATAACACAATATTTACTTATAAATCTGATAAAAATATAATAATTAAGAAAATGTTGTAAATTAAAAATTTAAAAATTAAAATAAAATTGTAAATTTTTTAATGTAGTATGTATAATTATTTATTTTTAATATTATGTAATTATAAAAATATAATAAGTGACAAAAGAATGAATAAATAAAATCAAATATAATAAAATAATATGACTTAAAATGAAAAAAGAGAATTATCATTAAAATTTAATTAAATATAATAAAAAAAAAAAGAAAAAAAAATCATATAATATTTGTATATATAATTAGGAAAAAACAAAAATTATTTCCAATTTATTTTTTTAGTAATTTTTTTTTTTTTTAGTCTCTCAAAAATGAATATTATACTTTTATGATTATTATTTATTTTGAAAATATGATTTTTCTCATATTTAGGTTAATTAAGAACCATATATAATTTTTAATTTAATAATTTTTTTTTTGGAACATATTTTTTTATAATTTTTTTAGTTGTAAAAAGGTAGCTAATATTTGCTCATAATAATTTTTCTTTTTTTCTAGCATGACAAGAAAAAAAATAAAAAAAAAATTAGCATTGTTGCAAAAAACTAAGTATATATATTTGTCTTTTAATTATGTAATTTTTTCTTAACCTTCCAATTTTTCTTTTTGAAAATCCGAAAAAATTTTTGTGCGGGATTAATATATTAAATTTAACAAAAAAAAATTTTCATTTTTTTTAAGGTAATATATTAAGATATATTCATTCTTTTTTATTTATTAATATGTGCTTTAACACAAAATTGCTAGATTTAAAATACAAATATATGAAGACTAGGTTAAAGATGTTACCAAATAGCGAAAATGATGATAAAATAGCAAGAAAATTAAATAAAAATTTAAATATGAGAAGCTTAATATATGTATTAAAGGCTGTAATAATTATAAAACAAAAGAGAAGATTAAAAAGGTATACTAGTTTAGATAGACATATACCTTTTTTAAGAAAAAATAGTTTAAATAAAACTCATATAAATGGAAGAAAAATACTAGAAAATAGATTATTGGCAATAGGTTGCGAACTCATTCAAGTATCTGGAGATGGAAATTGTTTATTTAGATCAATATCATGTAATTTGTTTGAAAAACAAAAATATCATATGTATGTTAGAAAAAGATGTGTAGAATATATGCTGAATTTTAAAGATGAATATTCTATTTATTTTGAAGATAACGCATTCTATGAATATATAAAAAATATGTCAAAAAATGGATATTGGGGAGACGAATTATGCATAAAAGCAACAGCAGATGCATTTAATTGTATTGTTTATATAATAACTTCAACTTCAGAAAATTGGTGCTTAAAATATGAATCCAAATATAAAAATAATTTAAAAAAATATGTTTTCTTGGCTTATTCAAGTCCTACACATTATGACTATTTTAGATTGATTAAAAAATAACATTTGTTATTTTTATTAATACTTAAAAATATGCATATATATAATTTTTTATTCTAGCTTTTTATCTGTGATACTAAACATATATATATATATATATATATATATATATATATATATATATATATATCCTAATTCATATTTCCTTAATTCGTTACGTTATTTTTAGATATTTTATTTTCTAGCCATTTTTATTTGATTCGTATTTTTTTTTTTTAACTATTTCTAAATTTTTTTATTTTTCAACTTTTTCTTTTTTTTTTTTTTTTTTGTAATTATTTTAAACTATATTTGATTTGCTATATTTTTTAATTAAATTTATATAAACATCTTTCTTAATTTTTTTATTTTCATTAATATCGATTCGTCAAAATTTTAATTTTATAATTTTTGTAAATATATATTAAGGCTAATTTGAAAAAAAATGTATGTTTAGAGAATTTAATTTTTCCAAATATATACATATATGTTATCTTTATTTTTATATTTTTTTTTTTTTTTAATGACTCATATCACATCAAAAATATTAATCATGATTTTTTTTTAAAATCTATATATGCTTCTGTTCTTTTACGTATATATATAAACAGTATTAAATACTTATAAAAAATTCAAGGAAGATATATTGTTCATTTTATAATATAAATTTTTTATTTTTTTTTTTGCTAATTTAAAAAAAATATATTTTTTAAAAAGAAACTTAGAAAAATTTTCGAATTTTTGAATGTTTTTTTTTAAATTTTATAAGAAATAATTTGTAAAAAAAATTATAAAAAATAATAAAGATATAAGTAAAAATTTAAATAATAATATACATTTTGAAAATATTCAAAAATTTTTAAACTTTTTCAAGAATAAACTATATGGAAGTTAACAAAAAAAAATATGTACCCATAGTTCAAATGGAATCAAAATAATTATTTGGTTAAAAATTTGAAGTTGAATTTTTATAAATTCTAACTTTAATATATGTGAATAATGTACGTTTTATTTTTTAAAAGGAGACTCTAATTATATAAAAATTGCAAAAGTCATATAAGTAGTAATATACATAAATTTTTATTTTTCAATTTTTTTGTTTTAAGCCATGATAGCTAGTAACGATATATCTAACAAACACAAAATAGAAATAACAAAATTAACAAAGGATGAAATGTCTTTTATATTATATAATAGTAATTCTGGTTTAGCAAATGCATTAAGAAGAATTATATTATCAGAAATTCCAACATTAGCCATTGATGTTGTTAATGTTTATGAAAATACTAGTCCATTTCATGATGAATATTTAGCTCATAGATTAGGTTTAATACCAATTGATAGCAGAAATGTAAACAATTATGAATTTAGAGAAAAATGCAAATGTAAAGAGACTTGTTCTAAATGTACTATTCAATATGTAATTGAAGTAAAATGTAACAATGCAAATAAAATTGATATATCTCATTATGATATTGAATCATTAGACCATGAGCCAAATATTCCTATGCCTATACCACATGGTAAAAAAAATACAAAAAGGGAAAACGCCATTCCAATTGTAACATTATCAAAAAATCAAACACTACATATGAAATTAATTGCTACAAAAGGAATAGGGAAAATGCATGCGAAATGGATTCCTGCTAATGTATCTTATAGAATTGATCATAAAATAAAAATTAAACATCACTTAATTGATAAATTACCTCAAAGTCATAAATTAATGTTAGCTAATAATCTAAATAAAGATTGCTATGTTTTAAAAAACATTGATGAAGATAGGGATGTGCAATTAAAGTTAAATGAAAACATGTCTGTTGTTATGGCAGAAAATTGTATTGAAATTTTGAATGAATTAGGTTATAAAGATGTAATAAAAATAATTTATGATGACACAAAATTTCATTTTCATATAGAATCTGTTGGTTCGTTACCTCCCGAGCAAATCGTAGAAATGGCTTTAGAAGTTTTAGAAAATAAATTAAAAAATTTAGAACCACAAATAAAATCATCCTTCTATTCCATCGATGAAGTAGCTAAACAGTTAAAAGAACAGGGAGTTTCTTTATACGGAATTCAACTAGATTTAGAATAATTTACACATAAATAATTAATGTTAATACATCTTAAAATTAAAATAGAAAAAAAAAAAAGAGATAAAAATCAAATATTATAAACAATTTAAAGAATTTTATGAAATATATAAATTTTTAATATTTATGAAATCATTAAATATTTGTTATTGTTATATATGTATTTTTTTAAAATTTTCTCAAAAATATATTATTTACAAAAATTCAAAGGTTTATATACATATATTTTTTTTTTTTTTTTTTTTTTTTTTTTTTTTGATGTTGTGATAGGTATAATTTGTAAACTTTTTATTCTTCCATTTCTTATTCTATTTTTTTTTTTTTCTTGGAAATTATTTTTTTTTTTCTTGGAAATTATTTTTTTTTTTTTCTTGGAAATTATATTTTTTTTTCTTAGTTTCCTATATATATATTTATTATTTAAACTAATAAAAAGAAAACTTAAAAATTATAAAATATATAAAAAAAGAAAAAATATATAAAGTTGTTCAGAAAAAAAATTATGAAATTAGAAATTTATAAATATATTTATTTGTATATTTTCCAACTTAAAATTTGTTAAGAGCTGTATTAATAAGGAAAAATTTAAAATATATATTCATATAAGGTAAAATCAAAAATAAAAAAATAGAAAAATCTAAATTTTTTTTTATGACACAGTTATTTTTAGATGGTAAATGGTAATAATAATTTAGTTATGTATTAAAAAGGGAAGAAAAAAATTTTATTTCCATAGTAAATTAATTTATTAATTATATTTTATTATTGTTTCTTTAAATAATGTTGTTAAAATGAAATATATTTTGTATCTTTATCCTATCTTTTATAAAAATTATTTTTGCGAATTTTTTTTTTAACATATATAAATAATTAAAAAGTGTATTCTTTGTTTTTCAATAAATATAATTTAAAAAAAATAATATATTAAATCTTTAAAAGAAAATATTAATTATGAGTAATCAAAAATATAAATGTAAAATTAATAATTTAAAAAATATAAAATAAAATAAGAAAATCAAAGTGTATGAGAATTGTTCTTAAAAATAAGCATTAAACTCATTTTAAATGAAAAAAAAAAAAAAAAAAAAGAAAAAAGTTGCATATAGAAATATATTTTTACAAGAAATTTATTTGTTATTTTTTTTTTTTTTTAATTAAAATGAATTTTCTTAATAAATGTTTTATATTTTTCCTTTTTATTAAGTTTTTGAAATCTATTAAATTATCGTTTATTTCAAGTAATACTAAGGTATTATATTAGAATATTTTTTTTTTTATTTTAATTTTCGTGTTATTTATATATTATTTATTTTTTTTTTTTTAATAAATTTTAGTTAATTCCGCACAAATGTGTAAGTAAAAATGATGCTATAAACTTATTAAATGACAAAAAGGAAAACTCTTATTATTGTGGAGAAAATAAAGTGGCTCTAATAACAGGTGCAGGAAGAGGGATAGGAAGAAGTATAGCAAAGACTTTAGCCAAATCAGTTTCTCATGTTTTGTGTATAAGCAGAACACAAGTATATAATCGCAAATAAAAATATATAAATATATATTAACTTAGAATGTGTAAGAATAAAATTTATTTAATTTTATTTTTTATTTGTTAGAAATCATGTGATAGTGTTGTTGACGAATTAAAATCATTAGGATATAAATCTGCCGGTTATGCAGCTGATGTATCTAATAAAGAAGAAATTACAGATTTAGTAAATAAATTATTAATGGACAACAAAAAAATAGATATATTAGTTAATAATGCTGGTATAACAAGGGATAACTTATTTATGAGGATGAAAAATGATGAATGGGAAGATGTCATAAAAACAAATTTGAATTCTTTATTTTATGTAACTCAACCAATATCAAAAAGAATGATTTCTAACAGATATGGAAGAATTATTAATATATCTAGCATTGTGGGATTAACTGGAAACTTTGGACAAGCCAATTATTCTGCCTCTAAAGCAGGTGTAATTGGTTTTACAAAAACATTAGCTAAAGAACTAGCATCCAGAAATATAACAGTTAATGCAATAGCACCAGGATTTATATCAAGTGACATGACTGATAAAATTAATGATCAAATAAAGGTAATATAAGAAATAGTATATATAAAAATTGTTCTTCATTCAGTAAAATTATTATATATGATTTATATTTAATTCTTCAATGCCATACTTGATATATTTTTATTTTATATAATTTTTTTTATTCCAGAAAGACATAATTTCAAATATCCCAGCTGGACGAATGGGAACCCCAGAAGAGGTAATATATAAAAAGGAACTTTCAAAAATAAAGACATTATTATAATATAAATTATACTTATAAAAAATTTTTTTTTTCTTTAACTGTTCATGCAAATTTATTTATTTATTTTTTTTTTTTTTTTTAACATAGGTAGCTAATATGGTAGGTTATTTAGCTTCTGAAATAGCTGGATATATTAACGGAAGAGTTTTCGTTATTGATGGTGGATTAGCTCCTTAAAATTTATTCATTTATTGTAATAAATATAAATTTTTTCTATAATATTTTTAATTGTGTTTTTTTTTTTTTTTTTTTTTTTTCTTTTTTTATTATAATTTTGAATTATAAATTATACATATAATAGTTTTATAATTTTATTTATTCAAAAAGCTTAACATTTTCTCTTGAAAAGAAAAACAAAAAAATATTAATCTTTATATATTTATTGTATGTAGTTTTTCTTTATTTCTCATAAATTAAAATATTAATATTAATTTAAAATTTAAAAAAAAGAAATAGAAATTAAAATAAATGTTATTTTTTAATTTATCAGTCATGTCAACTATTTTGAAATATATTGTATAAAATGACTGAGAATTTATATACTACATTTTTTACTATTATTAATATTAATAACTAAAACCTAATACAAATATAAAGTTACATATAGATATGTATTATCTTTAAAAAATATAACTGTTAGTTTCGTTTTTAAATATTTTTTAATTAATTTCCCTTACTGTTTGTAGAATTATTTATTTATTTATTTTTTTTTTTTTTTTTTGTATTTTATTTTCAATGCTTTTTTTTTTTAATTATCAATTATTTTCTTCTATTATTTTTTTAAATTTTTATATAATACCAAGTTTTATTTTATAATATATTCTACATGAATTTTTTATATGAATTTTTTGTTGTTTTATTTTTCATATGTTTGTTATTCTTATTATTTTAACTTTTCCTCAAATGTATTTTTTTTAATGTGTATTGTGGTATTATTTATACTATTTCAAAAATTATAGCTTTTATAATTATAATAAATAAATAAAATGGTTAATGTATTTTATTCTTAAAATACACACATATATATATATATTATTCCATAATATGACTATGTCAACTTTTTTTTTTCAAATGTTCATATGTATGTTATTTTTATTTAAAAGAGTCATAATTTCGTTATTCTAAGCTATATATGATATTTTTATTTTTATTTATTTGGAAAATTTATTACTAAATAAAAAAAAAAATACATGAAAAATACCTAATTTGTAAAATTATCTTTAATCATGGTAAGAAAATATTTTTTATAGTTTTGGTAGATAATACAATTCTTTGTATAATTGAAAATATTTTAAAAATCAATAATTTTTATAGCACCTTTTTTTTTTTTTTTTTTTTTTTTTTTTTTTTTTTAA
>NW_021628276.1:850999-875134 GCF_900005855.1 Plasmodium gallinaceum | reverse complement strand
TTTTTTTTTTTTTTTTTTTTTTTTTTTTTTTTTTTTTTTTTTTTTTTTTATAACTATTTAAAATTATGGATAAATTATTATAATTATTTATATATAAGTTTATAAAAATATTTGTACAAAGTAGATATATTTTTTTATAAATTAAAATCTTTACATTTTGAAACATAATTTATAACAAAAGTATGCTTTAATAATTCTTTATAATTAATATATTAAATTTTTTTTTATGTAAATAAATTTTTTTAAAATCGTTTATTTTTTCATAAAATGATATGTGTTCAAACTGCCCACAGTAGTAATCAAGTGAACTTTTTAATAAAAGGTAAATTTATAAAAAATAATGAAAATAACTTCCTTGTTGCAGCTAAGGTAAATAAATTTCCTACATACATTTATATATATATATATATTTTTTTTTTATTCTAATACATAATCATTTAAATGTATCTACATATATGCATATATATATATATTTATATATATATTATTTTTTTATATATAAAAGGATACGTACTTAGAATTATTAGAATGTGATTATGAAAGCACAATATACACCCAAAATACATTTTTAAAAATAATATTTTTACAAGTAAGTTTTTATTGGAGATTAAGTTTTTTTTTAAAACAAAATGATTCCTTCGTGTTTCTGTTATTTTATTTTTTAAAGAGTTAATGTGCACTTATTTCACTTATTTTTATTTTATTTTTCCAAATATTTTATAAAACTTTTTGTCTTATTAGATACTTGAAAATAAAAATCAAGATCGATTCATTATAGCTGATGAAAAACTAAATTTTAGAATTTTAGAATTCAGTGGCAGTTTTGTAGAATATTGTTTCATTGGTAACTTTTTTTTAGATAAATTAAATATTTTTCAAGAATACTTTAAATTGAAAAAGGGTGAAAATGAAAGAAATATAGAAGAATATTACAAATATATTAATATATGCAATATAAAAAATTTTTTTTTAATATCTATTGAAAATTTTCTGTTTTTTAGAAAAATTGAAAACAACATAATAAATAAAAATATCGAAGATTATTGTTTAAATTATAAATTTGAAAAAAAATGTGTTTCAAATTTCAAAAATTTTAAAATTTTTTATGACCCTTTGAAATTAAAATATTCGATAATTTATGTTAATGAAAAAGGAAGAAGAAAAAAAAAAAATTTATATTTTTCTTTTAAAGAATATAGTGCATATATATATAAAGTAAAAAGAAAGAATTTATTTTCAAGGATCAATAAGAAAAAACTAAACAAAAATCATATTTTAATTAACAAAAACAAATATCCTATTAACCTGAAAAAAGAAATAATAGAAAAAAATAACAAGAAAGAATGTTCTTATTTTAAATTTTGTAAAAATATAACATTTATGATTTATTTAAGTTGTCCTTATAATCATGTATATTTTAAAGAAGGCAATTTTCATAAAAAATATAACTATAAAAGGCTTGAAAACGAAAATAAAAAAGATGTAAAGGAAAAGATATATTCAAATAAAAAATTAAAAAAATATTTAAGTGAATCTGTATCTCAAAATGTAAATAAAAATTTAATTAAAAACGTCAACAAAAATGACAAAAACAACATAAATAAAGTTATGAAGATATATAATTGTCTATATTCATATTCAAAAGAATTCATTTTACAAGATGTTAAAAATAATTGCATAACTTATTTTTTTGATAAAACTAATTTATATTGTAATAAGAATGATATTTCTAAAAATAAAAATCATAAATTTATTATAAATAACACCCTTTATAATAGTGACTATTCAAATATTAATACATTAAATAATAATGATAAAGAATTGTTACATGTTAATAAATGTGAAAGTGAAAATAAAAACATATATAATCAAAACTTCATGAATGTAGAAATGTTCAATATAAATAAAGATTATATGGGGAATATTAAAAAAAAAAAAAATTTATATTATTACAATGAATTTGAAAATTGCTTAAATATAAAAATTTGTTTTTTTATTTACTTTTTAAAAAATGAAAATAATTATTATAATTTTATTAAAAACATCTTATTTCTTAATGAAAAAGAAGAAGAAGAAATAATTAACTTAAAAGATAACTTACAAAAAACAATCTTCTTTGGAGAAGAAGATTTACAATTTCTAAAAAAATTCAATAAAAATTATTACCTTAATCTTAAATTTTTAAAATGGGTTTACCTTAAATGTAAATCAAGAATCAATAATTATTTCTCATGTGATAAGTTAGAATTATTAGATAAAGATGAAAATCATAATTTTGATACTTGTCTTATATGTACATATTTCTTCAATAAATTTTTTTTTTTTAAAAAGGATTTTACATATTTAAACATCTTTCAAAAAAATTTTTTGTTTAATAAAAAGTCAAGTTTAAATTTAGAACAACAATATAACTTAAATTTATTATTTCAAATATATATTAGAATGAAATTATTATTATTCTGTTTTATTTTGTTATTTTGTTCATATCATAAAACGTTAAATAACTCTATTGTTTATTTATACAGAGTAAAAAACAAGCATAAAATATTATATGAGTTATCCGTTCATATATATTTTTTGAATATTTTTATCTTTCACATTTTAAAGTTTCTTTTTGATAATAGTTATATGTATTCTGAATACTCAAAACAAAATGATTTCAATAAAGATTTTTGCAGTTATACAAATAATCTAAATATTGATAAAAATGATGCAAGTAATATAAATTATATTAATAAAAATATATTTGATATAAGTGAGAAATTTTATTTAATAAATAAAAAATTGTGCTTCTTAAATGAAAAAATATTTAATGAAAGTTCTTCGAAGAAGCGTATATTTAACTCATTGAACAAAGAGTCTAAATTGTTAAACAACAGTATACCATCAAATAATAAATATAATAACGTACAGAAAGAAAATAATTTATCCTATTATTATCATAAATTAGAAAAAATAATAAAAAATATAATGAATTTGCAGCATATAGCTACTAAATTATTAGAAGAAATGAAATTTGATTATTTAAATTTTCGTGAAAAAATATTATTAAATAAATTTAAAAACAAAGACGATCAAAGAAGTAACATTATTCTAATAGTTTCCAACAATAATAATGCAGGAAATGTTTTGTTTTTTAAACAAAATAGGAAAAAAAACATAATGTTAAATAACTTATTAATACCTATAGCTAAATTGACATTACCATTAGAGGTATATAAAATTGAAAGAGTTTTAAATAATTTATTTTTTTTATTTACAAAAAAAGTGATATTTTTATTTAGTTTTTCTGATATTTATGATGTAAATTTAACTTTAATAAATTATTACCTTTATTATTTAAATGATATTCATTATATATATGAATTAGAATTAATTAAAATTGCAAAGGAGAAAAATACATATAAAGAAATTAAATCAAATATATTATTAGCAGATTATTTTACCAAAACATATAATATGAATCATTTTAATAATTTCTCAAATGAAAAATGGTATAACTTTTATATTAAAGAAAATATGAAAAATCAATATTTCCTTTTTAAAAAAAATTACATTAACTCTTATCAAAATTTTAGAGATTTAAAAGGTATTCCATTCGTTGATAGTTTTTACTCCTATATGTTTAATTATCATTATAAATATAAAATGTTTATGAAAAAATATCGATACGCATATACATGTTCTGCATGTGATAGGAGTAACTTGTTCTATGAAAATGAAAATAATAATAATGAAGATTTTTTAATAGAAAAAAGAATAAAAAAAGATATGAAGGATAAAAAAAATAAAAAGAAAGATGAAAACAGTGGTGAAAATAACAGTCATACAAAAAAAAAAGGAAAATCAATTTATAAAAATAATGTAGAGAATAAGAATAAAAAGTATGGTGTCATTTCAAATACGGAAAACTTGTTACTATCGTTTGAAATTAGTAAAAATTCATTTAATGAAGTATATAAGAAAAATAAATATTTATTTTTTTATCATCCGAATAATTCAGAATGTAAAAAAAAAAAAAAGAATAAAGAAAAAATGATACGTAATAGATTATCTTCACAAAATGATTCTTTTTCTGAAATGAAGAATAATGATAATTTCAATATAAGAAAAAAGGAAGTAAATTTTAATTATTTGAATAATGAAAATATTAAAACAGATTTTAATTATAATATTAAAAAGGAAATGAAAAATTATAATTTTCGAAAAACGGAAGAATATGTTGAATATTTAAATAATATAGTAGTACCATTAGATAATGAAAAAACAAATACACATTCTTTATTTAATTTTTTTAGTAAAAAATATTTAATAATTGATAAATATAGAAAAGAAATGTATTTATTAATAATTATATATGATTATTACAACAACAAAGTATTAATATATAAAAATGATTTTAAGAACAATGATAATTATTTCGTAAATGTGTGTTGTTGTTCAAATATTATATGTGTAAATAATAACAATTCAAAAAAAGAAAAAAAAAAATCATCCAATATTTTGTTAAATATTTTTAATGAAAAAAATACTTATTTTAAGAATATTCATGAAGTTGAGGAAGTAACTAATTACATTTTAGAATTAAAGAAGAAAAGTAGTGATGAATTATTCTTAATTAAATTAAATATATTTATACAAAATAAGCATAAATATATCTTTTTAAATCATAGAGATCATTATTATAGTTATAACAAACTAAAAACAATTAAAGATTATAAATATAAATCAAAAGTGATAAATAATTATTCTAATAATCTTGCAAGTAATATGTTTTTTAAATTACAGCAGCTCCAAAATGATTCAATAAAATCAATAGACCAATTAAAATCTGAAAATTGTGATATCTTTGATATAAAAAAATTGAAAACCAAATTATTAGATAAACTAATTATTTTAGATAAAGAAAATTATTCTCATAAAATAATTGCTGGTTATAATATAATTTTATGCAAAAAAAATATAAATTTTAATAATTCATATAGTAAGTTTTTTTTTATTAATTTTAATAAAAAGTTTAACATTCTTTGTATATCTAATTATATTCAATCAACATATATTCTCATTTTAAGTAAAAATATACATAGTTTTTTTGAAGATTCAGTCTCTATAATAAATTCTTTACAGAAAGGAAATAAAGTGAATAATTGTGAAATACGAATAAAAGAAAAACTAAATGAAAGAAAGAAAATAATACTCAATAACAAAAATAAATTTAATAAAAGACAAAATAAAAAAAATAAAAAATCAATATTCCATATAATTAATGAAATGGAAATGCAAAAATTAAATTTTGTAACATCATACATTTTGTTTGCAAGATGTATATATAAAAATGAAAATGAATGTTATGTTTTATTATTAAATAAAACAAAAATAATTATAAACAAATATATATTAAAAAGTAACTCAATTTCTATAAATTTAGAAGATTTCTTTGAATTAAATCTTAGCAGTACTATTTTATATTATCATTTTGAAAAGAATTTTCTTATAATATCATATATAAACAAGTTAATTCAAATATTTTATATAGATATAATTAATAATCTATTTTTTATAGTGGATTCTTTTTATTTTTCTGACACTATATATTCTTTATATTTATATACTAATTACGAATTTTCATTAAATAAAAATTTAAAATTAATTCCATATATATTAGTTTGCATTGGTTTAGAAAGATATTGTAAAATGATCGTTTACTATTTAAATTTTAATAATTTACATAATATTTATCCATCTATATTATTAACCCATAAATCGTTAAATGTAACTGTTGATAATAATGCTAATAATTATAATAATGATATTAATAATAATTATACTAAAAATAAAATGAGATATTTTCTACTTTTTAAAAATAATTTTTCAAAAAAAGACATTAAAAAAGAAGAAAATTCAATTATTTTAAATGATAAAAAAAAAGAATTTATAACAGAAATATATTACTATGAAATTGATTCTTTAAATAGTAGTATAATAACAAGCATTATTAAATTAAATAACTTCCTTTTAATTGGTAATAACAGTGGTGTAGTAAAGGTATATGATATCTTTAGTGAAAATAATATATCAAATATACTGTTTTTGAAGCATTTTACACTTTATAAAAATCAAAAAAAAATAATAAATGTTTATGATGAATTTCTTATAGGTAATAATTATGTTTATTTTATTAATTCTATTAAAATAAATGAAGAAATTCCTAAAGAGAAAAAAACAATATTTAAAAAAAATTGTTATACAATAGCTTTATGTGAAAATAATTTATTTATTTTTTTATCTAATAAAATTAAAAAATTTAAAAATGATAATTATGAAAATATAGAAAAAGGTAATAATTATATATATGAAGTAAAAAGGAGAGTAGATAAATATTTAATTAATCTTTTTAATATAGATGAAAAATATTTTAATGTTATAAAAAATGAAAGGATTGGCGAAGAAAAAATTAAAAGTAAAAATATTTTTGTTTTTCCTTTAATGATATTTAAAAAAGAGACAAAAATAAGAAAAGATCTATATAATAATAATTTTTTAAAAAATGAATATCATAATAATAGTATAACTAATAATAAAAAAAAGGATGAAAACTACATGGAGTTACAAAATTCATATAGAGATAAGTTACCTTTTAAGAATAATTATGATTTAAAATCTAAGTTTAATATAAGCGAATTAAATACTTTAAGGGATCAAATTGATTATGATAAAAATTATGTTCATCATAATGATATAACAGAAAAATATTGTAGTAAATATAATTCAAAAAATGTTTATTCTTATAACAACAATAGTTTTATTTCATTTAATAACAAAATGTTAAAGATTAAAAGTAATATGAATGCTAATAATATAGTTCTAATAAAAAATTATAATCAAAAAAATATTGTATTTTCAATTATTACATCAATAAATGGAAAAATATATTTTGGTTTTATTAAAAAGAATATCCTATCTAATTATGACAAAAATAAATTTAAAAATATAAATATTATAAAATTTCTAAAATTAAATAATCTTCATGGTCCTTTTAAGTTTTATTTAGAAAATTCTCTAATCTATACAAAAAAAATGAAAAATATAAATAATAACAATAATATTAATAATAATAATGAGATAAGTAATAGTAGTATTAATAATTCTACCACTGCTGGTAATAAGATAAGTAATCATAGTAATAATAATTCTATCACTTCTAGTAATAATAATCCCTTAAAGGAAGAGAGAGAAGGAAATAAAAAAAAACACATTGAGTGTCTTAAAAAGATAAAGGGTAAAAATAAAAAAAGAATTGGGATATATTACAACAGTAATAATTCTTATTTTAAATTACCAAGAAAAATAATAAATATTTATAAAAACAATAATGTATCAGATATTTTTCAAATTCATTTAAATAGAAATTATATCTTAAAAGAATTCTTCTTAATTAATACACTTATAGAAAAAAAAGAAATAATTGCTACTATAGAAGAAGAATTAAAAAAAAATGAAAAGGAAAAATATTTAGATAATTTCATTGAAAATTTTATTAATAATAATGAAGAAAAAGGAGACGAAAACAATAATTATTTTTATGTAATTAATCAATTATTTTTAAGAGATTATAACATTTTGTCAAAAAATAAGAATATTTTATATCTTATTCTTAATAAATGTAAAAACTTTAATAATCATTTTTATTCTTTTTTATTTTATATTATTAACAATAAGAGATATCCTTTAATTGAATTTTTTCAGAATAATTTAATTAATAATAATATTGTTGTTAATAAATATATATATAATACAAGTTATATTTTAAAGATTCAAGAAAAAATAAGTGAAATATTACATAAAGATAAGTGTATCATGTTTAAAAAGATAAGAGCATATATAAGAAAAAGAGTAAATAATAACATAATTAAAAATTATTCTTTTAACTTTGGAAAAACTTTAAAAAATGAAAATAAATTAAAGAAAAGAATAAATGATAGTACAGAAATTAGGAAGGAAAAAGAACAAAATATAAAAAAAAAGAAAAAGAAAGAATATATAGATAATTTTTATTGTTTAAAAAAATTTAAAAAAAATAATTGTGATTATAATAATAACACTTGCATAGATAGTACAGAGTCATATAAAAGTGTTTGTTTTAATAACAATTTAACCTCTTTTAGCAATATATTAAAGTGTAATAATGATAATCAGATTTCTAAAATTGACTATATAGATACTATTAATGAAAAAATAACGAACTATAATAATACATATCTTAGTTGCAACAGTGATGAAAGTTTAGTAAAGTTGTATAATAAATTAAATGAAGACATTAATAACAATAATAAATTAGATTTAAAAAGTTCTTTAAATTCTGATAAAAATTACAAAAAAATATATAATACTAATGAGGAAAAGGATGAATCAAATTATCATATAAGTTTTATAATTATACATTTAAAAGGAAGTAAGTATCATTTTAGTAATATAACAGAATACTATAAAATAGCAAACCAAAAAATTAAAAAAACAAAAAATACTTTTAAAAAAAGTTTTTTAAAACTTCATAATAAAGAAAAAAATGAATTTAATTTAATAAAACAGATAAATAGTGATAATAAATTTAAAGAATTTATAAAAATTCGTAAAAAGGGTATAAATAAAAAAGAGAATTATATCCTACTTAAAAAAAAAAAGAATGAAAAGAGTAATGTATTAGTATCAATGTTCACACCACATATTTTAAAAAAAAAAAAATTTAAACGAAATTATAAATCATCAAAAAATTTCAATTTAAAATATTCAAATATTGAAAATAATAAATGTAATAATTTATGTACTTATGATTGTCTTTTAATTTACTTCAATAACATAAATTATTGTGCTAAAAAAATAATAATTTGTAGGTTAAAAGAGAAAATTAACAAAATATTAAATTTCTCACATGATGATATTTTTTTTATTCTACATCTATCAAATAATTATGTGTTTTTAATAAATTATCATAAAAAAATTTCCTTTTGGATAAATATAACATATCTACATAGAGATATATTTTTTATAAAAAAAATTAAGAAGAGTAAAAATATTAAATTAAAAAAAAAATACAATTGTGTAAAACAAATGTTTAATTATTCAAAAAAAGAAAAAAAGAATAAAATAAAAACCAAGAAAAAAGAAATAATAACAAAGCAAAAAAAAATAGATGAAATATGTAAAGAATTACATGAAAAAAATATGGATGATATGAATAAAAAAGAAAAAGATTTAAATATAAATTATAAAGATATAAAACAATCAGAAGAGAATGAAAATGATAATATTTTAGTATTTAAAAAAATCAAGCGGGAAAATATCCTGAAATTATTTTTTAAGAACACAAATTCAGTTCCACTTGCATACTTAAATAAAAATATGAAAAACATAAAACCATTTATGAATAAATATATTATATTTACTCAAGGTAGTAATATCACTCTACTAAAGATTGTATTTTCAAAGAATAACAAAGAAATAATAAATAATAAAAATGATTTTATAGAAAATTTTTTACAATCGTATGTATATAGTGAGAAGGACTCTCATTATGTAAGTCATGATCATCAATTATTGAAATTTTCTGACATATTTAAAGAATTAATAAAAAACAAAAAAATTATAAGAAAAAAAAAAAGAGAAAATTCTAATCTAAATGAAAAAGAATATTTAGAAAATTTAATAAAAGGAAAAATTAGATTAAGAAGAGGTAATAATACAAATCGAGAAAATAATGATAACATAAATTTAAGTTCTAGTTTTAGTTCTAATTCAATATCATCAAATATTAATAATGATGTAAGTTTTGATGAAAAAGAAAAAAATAAGTTAGAAAAAAATTCTTTAAAATTATCAGATTACATTTTTGATGACATTTTTTATGATAAAGAAAAAGATTTTTTTTATAATTTAAAATATGAAATAATTGAATATTATACCTATAAGGAAAATTTAGAACATATAAATGATCTTATCATTTTTGAAAACAAAATATTAGTAACAACAGAAAATTATATACATTTATATATGTATAATGAACATAGAAATTGTCTTTATTTGCTTTTCTCAAATGTTTTTTATAATATTAACAATATGATTATAAATGAAAAATATAAAAGATCTTTAGTTTTTCGCAGTATCTTTGATAGTATAAATGTTATATCAAGAAATATTTTATCAGTTTACCATGTTTTTTGTTATGATTTAATAAATATAGGAAATTTAAAATTTAGAAATAATATAAAATTTTTATTTGAAAATAAGTTATTTCATAATATAATTGGATATAATTTAAATATAAACAAGAATGAAAGTATGATTGAAAGTTTAAGAAAATATCATAAATTTTTTATAAATTTTTTTCTTGTGGATAAAAAATATAATATATTTAACATACATAGTATAGTTCTTAAAGAAAAGAAAGAAAATTATTTTTATGATGATAACAGACATATGGAAATATGTTATGATTTAATGTTATTTTTTCAAATATTAATAAATGGAAAAAAAAATCAAGAAAATATATTAAATAAAACTTTTTTATACAAAAAAAAATATAGAGATATAAAAAAACTGAAAATGATGAAAAAATATTATTTTTTTAATCAATATTTTATGAAAAAGAAATATAGATTATTTTTACATATTTTTCTTCATAGAATATTTATTTACTTAAATAAAAAAATTATATTTTTAAAAAAAGTATCTAACAGAAAATTAACGAGTGAATTTTTATTAGAGCTAAAATTAAAAGTATTTAACAGACTTTTGAAATTAAGTTCTTATGATTTTTCCGATAGAAAAAATGCATTTGATTTATTAAATGATATATATGAACAAAAAGTGAATAAAAATGTCCATTATTTTTGTCTTATTAATATGATAAATGATTATAAAGATATAATTAAAAGTCAACTTTATAATATGCATTTTACTCCCATAAACGAAAAATATAGTCTAAATAAAAACAAAGAATGTGTTGACATTAATTTTGATACACATACTAATTTAATTTATGATATGAAAGATGTTGATAATTTAAATAATTTAGTTAAACATAAATATATTTTAAAAAGTTTCGAAAATACAAATTTATTAGAAAAAACCATATTACGAAAAATAGAAGAAATGAATAAATATCGTATTAATGATATAAAGGATTATAAAGATATCATAAAAAATAGTATAAAAGATAACGTATACTATAATATTGATTTTTATCACCTGATAGACAGCTCTTCTAATAAATATAATTCTTTTAAAAAACAAAGTCAAATGGAATACATTAATTTATTAAATAATAATGTAATTAATAACTCGCTTTATACTATATATTTTAACTTTTTCATTTATATATCAAACAACCCTAAAATTCTTTTCCATATTAAAAAATACTTACATTTTCATACGTTTTCAACAAAATTATTAAAAAATAAAACTTATTACTTTAATATGGATTTATTAAATATTATTTTTAACTTTGATAACGATGCATTGAATGAATTAAAAATTATTTTAAGCTTATTTCCTTCAAGTCCCTCAATTGAAGAAGTTTTTAATTCTGTTAACTTGCTATCTATGCCTTTTAGTAATTTATAATAAAGTTATGTTTATATTTTTTTTATAAATTATAAATTAATATCCTAATTACAACAAAAAAATTAACAGATAAATATATATATATATATATATATATATATATATATGGAATCCTATACAATGAATTTTAAAATTTTTTTTAAGTTTGGAATTTTATTTTTTTTTTTTTTTTTATGTTATAAATTATTAAAAAAAAAAAAAGAAATAAATAAAAAATAATTTTTTTTGTTATTTATCTTTATTTGTTTTTCAGTATAAATGAAAAATATATATATATATTTTTTTTTTTTCTTCTACAATGAGTTTTATATAAGAATTTTTATTAAAATGTGCAAAAATGCATTTAATAAAATTACCCAAAAAATGTTTTTATCTTAACTAAATTTTAAATTATTCATACTTATTAATAATTATTATGAAATTATATCGTTTTTCAATATATAAAACAAATGTGTGAATAACCTTTTATTTGATTAACTTTATATATGCATATCATAATTTATAAAAAAGATAAACTACTTTATAATGCTATATAAATTTTCTTTTAGAAACTAAATACTATATATTATTTTAAATTAATATATTTTGAATTAAAAAAAATAATATTTCCATTTTTTTTTTTTTTTAATAGCATTAATATAAAAATTTTATTTATTTAAAATGAATGTGAATTTTCTTTTTAAAACTTTTTCATAATTTTTTAATTAGAAAGTTTATAACTTTTTTTATATTTAAAGTATATCAAAATTTAAATAAAAAAAAAAAAATATATTTAAAAAAAAAAAAAAAAAAGAGAGATTTGTAAAAAGGAAAAATTAATGAAATTATATATAATAATAATAAGAAATTACTTTAATAAAATTTTTAGAAACAACCATTGTTATGAAAATAAAAGATTGATGTAAATAAATTACAAATATATATTTAACTCTTTTAACAAATTCCTTCTATAATTAACAAAATTATAGTTAATCAAAAATTGTATTTTTTATGAATATCTCATTAAAGCTTAAAAAAAAAAATAATAAAATAATTTATATATTCTTACGATTTCATAGAAGTTTTAAAAATTATATTGTCTAGAAGTTTTAGACTTTTCTTAGAAAAACATTTTCGTGAAACAAAAAAATTTTACAATTAATATTTTACATTATATTTAAAATAATATATAATTTAATTATAATTTTCATTGAATAATCTCTTGAAAAAAAAAATTAATATTTCATATGTATTTTTTTAAAAAAGTGTTTAATTCTTTTTAAATTACATTATGAGTTAATAATTATAACAAATACGAATCATGGATTTATTGGATAATTTTATTAAAAAAAAAAAAGAAGAAATAAAAGGTTTAGATATAATAATTTTTCTTTTTTTTTTTTTATTATATACATTAATTAAAATAAATATATTTTTTTTTTTTTTTTTTTTTTTGTATAAAATAGAAATTAAAGGAAATAAAAGATGGTTTAAACAAGCAGAGTTAGAAGAACAGAAAAATAAGGAAATTAACAAATTTTATGAAAAAGAAAATAAGAAAAAAAAAATTGAAGAATATGAGAGACTAAAGGTAAAGAAAAATTTTTTGAAATACAAAATATAATATATAATACATGTTTTTGTATTGTGTAGAATATGTTGTTTTTCTTTTTTTTTTTTTTTTTAAGAAATTAAATGAAACATTAGACTTAAAACACAAAAAAAATAGCACAGACATAGATAATGAAGAAATAAATATAGGTTTAAAAAAAAAAAAAAAAAAAAAATATTATTATAACTTAATAGAGATAAATTATTTTAAAAAGGACTGTTATAATTATAGTCATGAAAAACAATGATTATGTTATTATTACATATATATGATTAAATTTACTAATGAGTTTTATATAATATTATTACTTAAATAATTACTATTTATTAATTATATATTTATATATATATGATTTTATGTTTATATTTAGAAATAACTTTAAGTAACAAACAAATAATTATGCTACTCCGACAATTAAAAGAACCAATTAGGTTATTTGGAGAAACTGATTTGCAAAGGTATGTAAACAAAATACAAATACTTTTATTAATAATATTCTAACTAGTGTATATTAATATTTTATAATTTAGGTATAATAGGTTGAAAGAATTAAAAATAAATAAAAACGAGTTGAAAATAAATGAGCAAAATGTTTTTGGTGATGTATTAAGAGGAAGGTTATATATTTAAAAAAAAATTATATATTACAAGAAATTCATATTATATATATATATATATATATACCATATTTTTTTAGATTAAAAGAAAACTCCCTTGATCTAATTGAAGATAATTTAGAAGATGAAAGTGATAATACTGATTCAAAAGATATAACTAATTTAAAATCCTCCATAAATGAAAAACAAAATGATGATAAAGGAAATGAATTAGATAAGGAAAAAATTATATACGACTGGATAAAAAGTACTATGAAAGAATGGAATGAAGAAATTGAAAATGATGATAATAAAAAAAAAATAAAACAAGCTACGTATTTACAAACACATAAAGATTTAAAACCTCTTGAAAAAAAACTAAAACAGAAAACGTATATTTTAAAAAAAATTATTCAAATTAAATATTTTTAGTATCAAACATAATTATTATATATATTTGTCAATTTTTTTTAAATATAGTTTAGAACCCGATATACTAGAGAAAATATACAACATTGTTTCTTGTTGTCAAAAAAGAAATTTCAAAGCTGCTCATGATGCGTTAAAAAAAAAAAAAAAAAAAAAAAAAAATTATTTTAATTATTAGTTGTACATATAGTTTTTTTTTTTTTTTTTTTATTTTATCTTTTTATAATTATATTTTTATGTAATTTTTTTTTTTTTTTTTTTTTTTAGCTATATGTTGCTAGCCATAGGTAATGCTGCATGGCCTATGGGTGTTACGATGGTTGGTATTCATGAGAGAGCAGGACGATCAAAAATTTTTACATCAGAAGTAAAAAGAAAAATTTATTTAAACATAATAGAATAAAATTTTTTTTTTACAAAATATAGCTTAAAAGTTATATTTTGTATATTTTCCTTTTTTTTTTTTTTTTTTAATATGACTTATAATCATATTTTTACATAATTTAATAGGTTGCACATATATTAAATGATGAAACTACTAGAAAATATATTCAGATGATTAAAAGGTATATTAAGAAAAGATATATGTACATTAATTCTCCAAGAAATTTGAATTTTAATATTTTTTATTTTTCTCTTTTTTATTAGATTGCTATCTTTTTGTCAAAGAAAATATTGCACAAATCCGTCAGAAGCAGTTAATTTGTCTACAATTCATATATAACTTTTCTACTATTATAAAATTAATAATTTGTATTTTTTTTAATTTCTTTTTTTTTTATATATTTCTAATTTTTAAAAAATAAGATAATTTATATTTTTATAAGTTACTTTGTTCTTTCTTGTTTTTTGTATTTTTTTAAGCCTTAAGAATTTTTATTATTTTAATAAAAATAATGAATTTAATAAAAAGCATTTAATAAAAATTAAAAAAGTAAATAGTTTATTAAAATTTAAAAACATAATTAAATGAATATATATTCTTATACATATTTAATATTAAAAAAACATAATTTTTTTTTTTAATTCATTATTGAATTTTATTTATAAAAATATTTGGAAGAAATATATCATATTTAAAAATGTAATAAGTTTCTTTATTAAAATATTTTGGTAATAATTCTAAGATGTCTAACAATCAAAATAAAGATGATAATCAAGAGCAGTTACATTTTTATTATAAGAAAAAATCTCTTCTCTCTTATATTTTATATATTCTTGTATCATTTCCTATAAAAAAAAAAAAAAAAAATATATATATATATATATATATTGTATAAATAATTTCATAAATAGAAAATAAATATATTTTAAGCATTAATGCACATTATTTTTATATAAAATAAGGAAGATATTTTTAATTGAATTATTATTCTTATTATCTTGATATAATTCTCTTTATATATTTATATTCTGTTCATTTCATAATATTCTAATTTTTTTTTTTTTTTTTTTATATATATTAGCATATATCATATAAATATTATTTTATGATTTCCAAACCTCTGAAAAAATATTGTCAACAGTTAAAAAATGATGATCCTTTTCAAGTGCATCTAAACTTTCTGCTAGAGAAAAAGAAATACTCTCTGGTTCTTTGCATTTAAAAAAATTGTGAAAATCTGGAGAATCTTTTAAATTATACATAGAATCATAGTCTGATAATGCATGTGTAAGTGTTTTAAACTCTTCTGAATTCTCAACATAGTTGGAAAATACACTAGATATAAAGAATTTATCATTTTTGTTCTCAAAAGGAACTAATGGTTGTTCCTTTGTTTTAATTCCATCATATCCAGCTAAAATAATAGCAGCAGTCATTAAATGTGGAGAATTAACATTATCTGGTAGTCTATATTCAATTCTTTTTTCAGAAGAATTATCGTGATTGATCAGTGATAATCTTATAACAGCACTTCTTGACCCAAAAGAGTAAAACAATTTCTGACATGTTTCAAAACCTGGTACTAATCTCTTATAAGAATTCATAGTTGAATTACAAAAAGCTTGTAATGCTTTCGAATGTTTTATTATTCCATTCATGAAATAAAAAGCATCTTTAGATAAAAAAAAAGTAGATGGATCATCATTAAAAAAAATATTCTTATTATCCTTCCACAAGGAAATATTACAATGTAAACCATTACCATTATCGCTAACTAATGGTTTAGGCATAAATGTGGCTGTTCTATTGAAATTGTGAACAATTCTTTTTATTATATGCTTAGCTATAAATAAATTATCAGCATTTTTTAATGCATCAAAATATTTTAATGATATTTCATGTTGGCTAGTTGACACTTCATGATGATATCTTTGCACACTAATATTTAAATTATTTAAAGTTCTGCAAATCCTATGTTTAATTATATTGGAAGTATCATATGGATCTGTTGCAAAATAACCACACTTTTTTTTTACCTTCTTACTATCATCATTAAATGTAAAATTATTATTAATAGAAGATGATTCCCCATAAAAATCCGATTTATTTATATTATTTTGCCCACATACTTCAGATAAATCATTTTTACAACAAAATGATTCTCTATCATAAACTTTTAGATATGAATTATATTCATCTAAGCTATAATTCACCTTATCAAATATAAAAAATTCCACTTCATTACCTATACAAACCTTATCAGCTACTCCTTTTTTTTTAATGTAATCACAAGCTTTCTTTAATATTGTTCTTGGGCACTTATAATAATCAAACCCATTATATCTTTTAATATCACATATGACATTTAAAACATTTCTTCCATCTGTTTCTTCAATATAACAAGTTTGATAGTCTGCTTTAATATAAAAATCACTAAGTTCTGTGTCGGAGCATAATTTAATAGATGATGCATCAAATGGAAATCCATTTTCTAATTTATTTAAAGTTATTTCATTAACGTAAAAAAAGCACTTATAAAAACTTCCTAAAATATTACTAATAATACAAGCAACTATCTCCACGTTATTCTTCTTATCATTTATAAATTCAAAGAGCTCCACAATATTAGAAAAACAAACAGACTCTATTAAATTTTATATATAGAAAAAAATAAAAAATAATGAAAAATATAATAAATTATAGGATACATATTAATAATAAACTATTTATTATATATCTTATTATTAATTGTTATATACTTATATATATATATAAATATATATGTATATAAATATATATGTATATATATTATATATAATTATCAGAATACACTTTTCTTTAACATATATGTAATAAAAAGTATTTTATCGACCCCATTTAAATTATTATCTCATATTTTTATTCTTACTCATTTTCTATAATATCTTGGGAAATTTCTATATGGTAGTGGTTTCTTTAATTAAAAATATTCTGATATTATTATCCCTTTGTATTTTTGATTTAATTTAAAATATTTAAATGAAATTATGTTAATAAAATATTAAAATTTAAAAGAAATATTCAAATATTTTGAAACTTTTATAATTTATTGAAAAATAAAATTTTTAATTTTACATTAAATTTTGCAATACATTCAAAAGTATTTTTTATAATTTTAATTTTAATGAAACTTTTTGAAAAAAAAATGTTCTTTTTATTTTATAAATTTTAATTCGATTAATTCAAAAAATAGAAAAAAGAATATTTAAAAAAAGTTAAATTCTCAAGAAAATTTCTATCTAAAATTGCTTCTTTGTTTCGGCACTATTAAGGGGAGTATAATAATTCAAATATATAAATAAATCTTTCTTTTTTTTTAATTAATCTAAAATATTAATTTTTTTTTTTGCATAAAAAATTATCTATGTATTATAAAAGTGAAATATATATAAAAATAAGAAAAACAATATTAACAAAATTGAAGAAAAAGGGTTTTAAAAAAATAGAAATTAGTGCATTTTAACTTTATTTTTTTTTTTTTAATTGTGTAAAGGTTTAAGGCACTAATTAAGTATATTTTTATTCCGTTTGTTCTTTTTAATTTTTTTTTTTTTTATTATTATATATATAAATAAAATTTTAAATTCTTTAACATTTAAGTGCTTAAATAAAAAAAAAAAAAGAATATTTTAGTGTACAATTGATAAATAAATTATCCTATTTTGGTATTTTTGTTAAAACATGGAAATAATAAAGAAAAATACTGAGGGTATGGATTTGAAAGTAGTGATTATAATATATTGAAAATATAGGAATTAATTATAATTTAATTTTTTTTTTTCTCGGTTTTTGCTATCTTGAATACTTGTAAAATTATTATTTAATTAAAAAAATATTTGAATTAACAAGGTCGGTGTATTTTTTATAAATATGGAAATAAAATTATAAATAAAACATAAATTTTGTAATAAGAAATATATTATTTTTTAATTTACATTTAAATTGTTTATTTCTATGTGAACTTTATATATATATATATAATAAACTTACATTTTTTTTTTTTTTTCTTATTTGTTGGATAATGCTTGTACACCTGGTAATTGTTTTCCTTCTAAAAGTTCAAGTGATGCTCCTCCTCCTGTAGATACATGGCTAATTTCATTTTTTTTTTTTTGTTGTTCCACTAATGAAGCTGTATCACCCCCTCCAACGATAGAAATACTTCCATTCTTGGTAGCTTCAACAACAAGATTTAGGCATTCAATACTACCTTTTGCAAAATTTGGCATTTCAAAAACTCCTTGTGGTCCATTCCATATAATAGTTTTAGAAGTCAAAATAACATCCCTATAATTTTGAATAGTTTTATTTCCTGCATCCATTCCCATCCAATTATCTTCTATTCCTTCTTCTTCTGTTACTATTTTTGTATTAGCATCATTTGAGAACTTATCTGCTATTTTAAAATCTACAGGTAAATAAATTTGTACATTTTTCTCTTTTGCCTTTTTCATAATATCCTCTACTATTTTACTTCCCTCTTCGTCAAATAATGAACTTCCAATTTTCATTTTATTTAAAACATGCTTAAAGGTATATGCCATGCCACCACCAATTATCATTCTATTAACTTTATCTAATAAATTTCTAATTAATTGTATTTTATCTGATACTTTTGCTCCACCTAAAATAGCTAAAAATGGTCTTTGAGGATTTTCTAATGCTTTGCTAAAATATTCTAATTCTTTCTTCATTAAAAATCCTGAAGCTTTTACATTCAATTTAATTCCAACCATACTACTATGTGGACGATGTGCTGTACCAAATGCATCATTTATAAAAATATCACCCAATTTTGTAAGATCATTTTGAAATTTTTCTATATCTTCTGTTTTTGCTTTTATTTTTTTTCCATTTTCATCTATTCCTTTTCCTTCTTCTTCTATATGAAATCGTAAATTTTCTAATAAAATTATTGAATTATCTTTCGCTTCATTAATTTGTTTTTCTACTTCTTTTCCTACACATTCATCCAAAAATAATACCTCTTCACCTAGTAAACTCTTTAAATTTTCAGCCACTGGTTTTAATGTATACTTTAAATTTCTTAAACCATCAGGTCTTCCACAATGTGATATTAATATAATTTTAGATGCACCTTCTTTTTTTAAATATTTAATTGTTGGTAATGTAGCAGTAATTCTTGTATTATCCTTAATTATTCCATTGTCTATTGGAACATTAAAATCAACTCTTACCAAAACTTTCTTGTTTTTTATATCTTTTATATCAGTCAAACTTAATTTGTTACCTAACATTTTCGCTAGTTTTCTGTAAATTTTCAAAAAAATTACCTATATTTACTATATATATGATTATTATATATATATATATATTATGAACAGTATATTATATATGATATGAAAAAATATTATTCATTATATATATGTATCAATATTATTAAAAAAAAAAATAAAATACTTGAAATTAATTTCTCCTTCAAAGAACTTTTTTATTTTTTATAAATTATATTTTTTAAAATTCCTTTTTAAAATTTAAGGATTTTATATTTTATAATTCTAATTAAAGAAATTCTTTATAAAAATTTTCTTTCTTTTTTTTAATAAATATAATTTTATAGTATTATGTGTGTTTTATTTTTGTTTTAATAAAAATTATTTTGTAGTATCTTATATATATATATGTAGAACATTTTTTTTTTTTTTTAATAATTTTAAAGGAATTATGTATATTTATATTTTTCATATTTTAATGCATGCATATTTTTTTCTACTTGCGCTAAATGTAATTCAAAATAAAAATTTAAAAATTTTATTTTATAAAATTTCTTTAATTATTAAGTGAGCTTTAGTTTATATGTGATTTATGTTAATATTTAAAATTATATTGATAAGTAATAGAAACATAATAAATAAATATTTTGAATAGAATGTTAATTGAAAAATATAACTATCCCCAATTAAAACTTAAAAGTTTTATTTAATAGATAAAATAATATGAAATTAATGTAATCTCATTATATTAAATATAATTTTATAATATGAAAATTAATTTTCTTTATTTCTATTAAAAAGAAAAAATAAAAATAAAAATAAAATATACACACCACCTTAAAAAAAAAAAAAAAAAAGTAAACACATGCTATTCAAAGAAGTATTCCACTTTAACATTATGATATTTTTTTAAATAAATTCATTCCAAAAGTAGAAATATAAAAAAAAAAAAAAAAATCTTTATAATTTAACAAAATTAAGGATATTATAGTTATTTAAAATTATCTAAATGTTAACTAATTAGCCTTGCTATGAACATAAATTTTAGAAGCATTTCGTAATACTAATTCTTATCGTCACTTTTAATTGTAATAGCTCCATTTGCACTTACAGAAATCTACAAAAACAAGAGACAAAATTTAAATTTAATAATAATTATTTTATTTTTATAATGTATTTATATAAAGTATTACTTCATATTATTGCTATTTTAATAACAATGTTAAAAATAAAAATTTCTTCAAAGGAAGTAAAACAATACAACTTGAATATGTATATCTTTGATCATTATAAATACTATATATATGTAAAAATAAAATAGTAATAAAATATAAAAAAATGTTCTAATGAATGTAATCTTATCAAAATAAAAACTAATATATATATATATAAGTATATGCTCTTACACATTTATTTTTATAATTTTATTTCTTTTTTTATTATACTCTTGTAAGATAGACATTGATATTAATTTTGGTGCTCCTATCAGAGAACCCCCAGAAAAAATATTTATGATAACATTATCGGAATTTATATATTTTTAAATTCATCCTGTTATTTGTGATACAATTTAAATAAGAAAAGGATATATTTCTATGTGAAATAAATTAGAAACATTAATAGTATTAATCTTACATATTATATTAAAATCACTTATCGTAAGATATATTATCTTTAGATTTTCTCATCTTTCTTTTTTATTATTTAACAGCTCATTTTTTAATTTTATATCTTCTTCTTCCGTTTTCCCTCTTTTAGTTATGCCTTTAATTGGTTTGCTAAATATAATTTCTTCTTTATCTTTTCTTAGAAACTCTTCTTAGCTAATACATATTATTATAAATTGGTTATGGTGAATTTTCATTTTTAAGAAATGCTCATTCATATTATCATGAATATATAAATTTTTATTATAGTGTATGTAGTATTTGTAAAAAATTTTATTTTTACTTCTCATATATTTACATAAATCTAAAAAACTAATTGATATATGATAACACCCATTAAATTTCTTTGTTAAGAATGATTCATAAGAATAACCATCTCCAATTTACTTTTTACATTTTCTTATATTTTCCATATATTTTTGTTTATTAATTAAATAAATAAAAATTATATTATTGTTATTTGTGCTTAAATTCTTGAGAATATTTTTATTTATTTGAGTATCTTCTTTTTTATATTTTATTTTTTCTTTTCTTTAATAAAAGTTTTTATAATCTCAATAAATTTGTGTAAAGTTGTGTATTTCCAATACATATTAGGTTCTTTAATATCATTATATCTTTTCAAATCAGATACTTAAAATTCAAATGATTTTTCTAAATCATTTTTTAAATTGTAACTTACGTAATTTTGTTCACTTTTGTTTAACAAATTTTTTGAACTAAACAAATAACTATGTAAAGATTCTTCTTAAGGTTATACAGATATTATATATATATTATTTTTAAGTAAATCAAATACAAGAGGATTCTGAGAAAAAATAAAAATTGAAATAGGGATAACTTCTTCCCTTTTAATAGTTTTGTATTTTTTATTGTACATATATTTTATGGTTTCATATTTGTAATAATAGTAAAAAAAAAAAACCAATATATCAAAATAAACAAGAATTTTTATTGTTTATAAATTCATCATTTTCTATCCTATACTTGGTAAAAATATATCTACTTTGATAATAATTTAAAAGCAAATTTTTATTAATGTGGTTATCTATATCCAATAACAATGAAGTAGTATTAAAATTTATACTATCACTATATATATTAGAATTATTATGTGTAGAGTTTTTTTTTTTTTTTTTTTACCAAATAATTATTTAGATATATTAATATATTCATAATCAATTATAAAATTATTTTTAAAAAAATTAAATTCTTTCTTTTAAATGAGGAACTAAACAATTGTCTTCCTGATTTATATAATTAACTTCATATTTTTTTTTTTTGTTTTTTCTTTAAAATAACAATAATATTGTTTAAACTTATATTATTGTCCTTCTCTAAATAATATTCTATAATTTCACTTAAAAATTCTTTAGTATTTCTTATGTGAGAATATCTTATATTATTTAAAATTTCTTTATGAAAATATTCTTTTTCAGAGGAATATTCATTATTTTCATTTTTTTATTGTAATTGTACTTTTCCTTATTTCTATATGAAATTTCATTATTTCTATAAATCCAATAACTTATTGTCATTATAAAATACATTTTTTAAATTTTTATAGGAAAGAAAACACAGATTTTTGGCAATAATAACTTTTAAAATATTTAGTTTCTATTTAAATTTCTTTTTCTCTTTTTTTTTTTTTTTCTAAATTTTTTATGAAAGATTTATATATATTCTAACAATTTAAAAGAAGTTTTTTTTTTTTTATTTATTATATTTGAATGTAATATTTTTATAATATTCAAAAAATACCTTATCAAAATTTCTTTCTACGGATTTCAGATTATATTGAGCAGTGTGGTATGGCAAATATGTAAGTTTTATATCCATCAATATATATTCATTCAAATAAATAGAATAACAAGCTATAATTAAAACATTACTCATATGTTTACTTACTTTTAAAGAATTATAACAAACAGTTTCAAATTTATTATTAATATTATCAAATAATTCACTTGTTTGATTTTCATATTTTCATATATTAATTATATTTGTATTCCTATGAAACATATTTTTTATTTTATTTATTTTGTATCCATAAAAATAACAAATTAATTGATAACCATAACATATTCCTAAAATTGTTGTCAATTTTTTTTTCTAAAATTTTTTTGCCTATTTTTGGTATCTATTATAGAATATCCATATCCTGCTGATATAATAATATTATAAATTTTTTCATAATATTTTTTCATGAATTCATTAAAATATATTTTGTCTAGCTTTATAACTATTGGTTCTATATTATTCATTTTATACAAAAAATGTACAACATTATATGAGTGAATAGGAATCATAATTATCAATAAACAAGCTAACCACATGTCTTTTCACTTTAAGAAGTCTAAAATGAAGCAATGAATTAATTGAATGTTTCACATAATTTTAAGTAAATACTAATGTTTAAAAAAAAAACACATTATTTCATATAGGCCAAAAAAAAAAGTTGAGTATATTATTTATTTCATTTATTATAAAAATTCATTTTTTTTTTTTTTTTTTTTTTTTTTTTTTGTAATAGTACTAATGGAACATGAAATAACATAAAAAAAAAAAAAAAAAA
>NW_021628276.1:838523-849999 GCF_900005855.1 Plasmodium gallinaceum | reverse complement strand
TTTTTTTTTTTTTTTTTTTTTTTTTTTTTTTTTTTTATGAAATATATAACTATATATTAGTTTTATCATAAAAATCTATTGTTTCGTGCTTTTTCTTGGAACATAAAGATGCTTTAGGACACCATTCTAAATTAGAAAAAAATTCAAAAACAAAATAAAATATATTACAATAACATATTTATTTTATTTTTTTTATATAACTTCAAAAAAAAAAAAAAAATAAAAGCATATATAAAGTTTAATTATACATTCTATATACATTTTATGATTTTTGATAATAATTACCCTTGGTATTCTCATACAATCTTTCTATTTCTTCAATGTCATATAACAGTGAACTTTTTGATTTTTTTAACATTTCATATTCTTGGCTCCATTTCTTACCTCTTAAAATCTAACAAAATAATTTTTTTTTTTTTTTGAAGTATTTTACAAAAACATAAAGAAAATAAATTATTATTTTATACTAATAATATTACTATATTTCTGAATTTGCAATTTCCTTTACTAGCTATCAATCCGACAGATCCCTATAAAAATCATTATACAAATTCATACAAGGATAATAAGTAAAATTATAGAAATATTGTATTATAAAAATCAAATAACACAAGGAATTATATATGCACATAAAAAATTTTATAATTTTATAATTTTATAAAAAATACAGAAAAACAGTATCATGTAGAAGAAAAATACAAATTATATGGAAAAAAGAAGAAATAATAAATAATAAATATTAACAATAAATATAAAAAAAAAAAAAAAAAAGTTTTTTTTTAATATTAATTGTACTTGTTTATTTTCATTATATTCAGATTCATCTTCACTTTTTCTGAGATAATCAATAGAAAGATCTCCATATATTCCACCTCTAATTTTGATATCTTTAATAATTTCTTGAACAAATAAAATATACCATTCATTATTTTTTATTTTTAATTCTTTAAATTCTATATTAAAATAAGCATAATTACAATAAAACATATTTTATTAGAACAAAAATAATATGTTTAATCGTGTTTTTTTATTTAATTATATATTAAAAGAGAATAAAAAAAAAAAAAAAACTTAACCTTTCAATACTATTAATTCACCATCTTTTACACGTACTAATTTTAGCACTTTATTGTCTATTATCAATGCCCAGTAATTTCTCTCACCGATAACACGAAAAATAAAACCACATGTTTGTGCATTATTTATTTGAACTTCTAGTTGAGCAATAGTTTTCTAAAAAAAAAAAAAAACAAATATATATATATATATATATATAGACAAATTAGAATTTTAACTTTTTTACGTATGATCTCATAATATTACTTTACAAAAAAAATCTTTTTTAATTAAAGATGTTCTAGTTGTCATTCTATATTATTTTTGAACATACAAATATTTATGAAATTATAAAAAAACAGATTTATATATATATATTTTAATATGTTATATAACCTATTGTCTAACCATCCAAAAGGGAAAGGATGATTCTAAAAAATTTCAAAGAAATTGTAAAAATATAGAAAATTAATTAAATAAGTATATATATAAATATTTTTCATAATTTTAATATTATTTCCTACAGGTTCTCTGCAACTATCTTTTCCTACATATTCTATTATAGCATCTTCATTATTAATAGTCCAATTATTAGTTTGTAACCACAAATTATCTTATAAAATATATTTTATAATGATTATATATAAAAAATTAAAAATATATGAACAAAAAAAAAAAAAAAAAAAATTAGTATGATATATTTTTACTTAAATCAATTAATTCATATGATGGTTTCAAAAAATATTCTCGACAGCTTTCATTAAATTTGAAAAAAAAAAAAAAAAAAAAAAAAAAAGATATTAACTTTTTATTTTACTTAATATTACTATGTTCATGTACGATTTTTATATCTTTAATGAAATTACCCTCCTAATAAATATGTAAAAATAAAAATATAAAAATTAATATATAATGAAAGACACAAAAAAAATTATATATAAATATATATAATTTTTTTTATTTACGATAATCTAAATATTTTTTGAAATATTTGGGATTTTCAGATGGATACAATCTAAAAATTAAAAATTATCATTAATTCTTTTTTAAAAATTCTTTAAAAACATAATAATTCTTTATGTTATTAAAACAATGATATCATGTAGATTGAATCATATGTAAATGAAATTAGTATAGAAATATTATATTCATAATTTAATATGAAGATTATATTAAATTCCATTAATATTAGTATACACGAAATTTTTTTTCTTTTATATTATTTTACACATTAGTTAACCATGTAAGAACATTAATTTTGCTTTGCAAAAATCTATTATCGGAATTCTTATAAAATCCTTTAAATGTTTCGCAACTATTAATGTATAGAAAACAAAATATAACTAAAATATTTTTAATCATTTTAATATATTTGTTTTTTATTAATAAGTAAAAGGTAAAAGAGATAATTTTTTTTTTTTTCCGTATACTATATTTAAAAAAAAATTAAGTTCAATAAAAAAAAAAAAAAGTTTCAAAATATTAGTTTTGATACAAGTTTTTATTTGCATATTCTAATATAATTAAAAAAAAATTTATAAAATTTTCGTAAATATTTAGAAAAAAAAAAAAAAAAAAATAAGTGTATTTACACAAAATAATTCAAGATACGCAATTATGCATACTTTAAAAATTATAATAAAAATTGTTTAAAACATATATAGCCACAATCTCATTAACTTAATTGCTTTTGTTTGTATCATTAATAAACTTCATAAAAAAAAAATTATAGTATATAAACGACAACGTTTTAATACTAATTAATTATTAAACTTACCATTCATAAGATAACAAAAAAAAAAAAAAAAAAAAAAAAAAAAAAAGTTGAATAAAAGAAAACATATCTTTTTTTTTTTTTTTTTTTTTGAGAATAAAATTAATTTTCATATAAATGATATATTAATAATAAGTAAATGGTAAGAATAAAATAAAAAGAAAATAAAAAAAATTAAGAAATTAATTCTTCCTTTTTTTTTTTTTCTTTGTCTTTTGGGTTATTAATTTAATTCCGTTGTAGAAATTAATAAAATACTTTTATTATATGAAATAAAATTTCTTATTATCAAAAAAAAAAAAAAAAATCAATATATTTTTTGATTTTTTTTTTTTTTTTACTCAATCATATTATTATTTTAAAAAATAAACATACGACTAATTTTTTTTTTTTTTTAATTTTTTAAAACATTTTTTTCATGTGTCAAATCTTTAACTTTCTCCCATGTAAAAGAATCATCATTTCTACCAAAATGACCATATGCTGATGTTTTTGAAAATATTGGTTGTTTTAATTTTAATTCTTCAATAATAAATCCTGGTCTAAGATCAAAATTCCGTAAAATGATTTGTTCTAAATCATAATCAGTATATCCTGTAGTTACAGTTCCGTAAGAATTAACATTTAATGATATGGGATTTGCTATCCCAATTGAGTAGGATGCTTGAACTAAAACTCTCCTACAGAATTTATTAGCAACTAGCGATTTAGCTATATAACGTAAATAATAAGCTGCTGAACGATCTACTTTTGATGCATCTTTTCCTGAAAATGCACCACCTCCATGTGCACCCCATCCACCATAAGTATCACATATAATTTTTCTTCCTGTTAATCCAGCATCAGCTGCTGGTCCACCAATAACAAACTTTCCAGAAGGATTTAAATAATAAAAAGTGTCTTTATCTAATAATTTTTCAGGTATTACATATTTAACGACATTCTCCATTAAATCTGATTTCAATTGCTCATGTTTTATATTTTCTGAATGCTGTGTAGATATTAAAACTGTATGAACACGTAAGGGTTCCATATGACCACCACAGCTACCTTTATTTTTATATTCAATAGTTATTTGTGTTTTTCCGTCTGGTCCCAAATAAGGTAGAATTCCTAATTTTCTAACTTCTGTTAATCTTTTTCCTAATAATGTAGCATAATGATGTGTTAAAGGCATATAATTTTCAGTTTCATCTGTTGCATAACCAAACATTATTCCCTGATCTCCTGCACCAATTAATTCTGGAGATTTATTTTCATGAACACATTGAGCAATATCAGGTGACTGTTCATCAACAGAAACTTTAATTTTCGCAGTTTTATAATCTAATCCTTTACTTTCATCATCATAACCAATATGTTTTAATACGTCTCTCGCAACTTTATCATAGTCAACTTTAGCTTTAGTTGTTATTTCTCCAAATATAAAAATAAAATTATTTTTAGCACATACTTCACAAGCAACTTTACTATCTGGATCTTCTCTTAAACAATAATCTAAAATTGCATCAGAAATTTGATCACATATTTTATCTGGGTGCCCTTCATTAACTGATTCTGATGTAAACAAAAAGTTTCCTCTTTTAATTTTTAATTGACTCATTTTTTATATATTTGATATTTTACTTTTTATTTTTTTTTTTTAAAAATTGAGATTTAGTTTGTGTAAGAGTTTTAAAAAAAAAAAAAAAAAAAAAAATGAATTATATTTTAAATAATTTAATTAAAAAAAAATTCATGCATATACATAAATAATATTTAGAAACTTCAAAGAAGAGGAATTTTAAATTAAAAATTAAAAAAATTCCACAATTATTTATAGACAAAAAAATATTACTCTTAAAAAAAAAGTAAAACAATATTTTCAATAATGAAATTATTTAAACAAACTAATGTGCGTAAATCATGTAAAATATAAAACATAATATATATATAAATATATATACAAATATATATATATATATATATATAAATATATATATATATATATATATTTTTTTTTTTTTTTATCCTTTTAAGGATTATATTTGCATATTTTTTCTTTCAATTTTTTTTTTATAGTGATATTTTTAATTTATACAGATTATATTTATACAATGAAAAAAAAAAATTATCTTTTTACTGTGAATTTTTTTTAATATGAGATAAAAAAATATATATATAATTATAATGAGATATATACTAATTAAATAAATAAAAAAAAATTTTATTAATATTTTTAGTTTTTTTTTTTCTTAGAATATAAAAATATAAAATATAAAAATATAAAAATTTTCTTTTTTTTTTTTTTTTTTTTTTTTTTTTTTATATCATGCAAATTTTGATATCAATTATTTCATATATTTTTTTTTTTATTATAATAATTGTTTGCGCTTTAATATTTTTTAAATNATTTAAAAAATATTAAAGCGCAAACAATTATTATAATAAAAAAAAAAATATATGAAATAATTGATATCAAAATTTGCATGATATAAAAAAAAAAAAAAAAAAAAAAAAAAAAAATTTTTTTTTTTTTTTTTTTTTTTTTTTTTTTTTTATATCATGCAAATTTTGATATCAATTATTTCATATATTTTTTTTTTTATTATAATAATTGTTTGCGCTTTAATATTTTTTAAATGCTTTAAATTTTTTTATATGAAAAAAATAAATGCATTTTATGTATATAAAGTATTGAATATTTTAATGGAATTTTATTTTTTCTTTTAAATATTTATTTTCTTAAAAAAGATAAAATTAATATTTTAAAATATTAAAATATATAAGGGAAATTTATATTCTTTTTATACACAAAAAATTGTGAAGTTTTTTCTTTTTAGAATAAATAATTAGTTTTCAATGTTTTAAAAAAATATTTTTATTTTTTGCATTTTAAAATTCTTAGAAATTTTCTCTTTTTTTTATTTGTTGCATTTTTATAAATAGAAATACTAAAATAAATCTTAATATATCACTTTGTTTACCATTTCAATAAAATTCTAAAGGAAGAAGCACAATTTTAATCGATGGAAATACTTGCATTTTTTTATAGTTTTGTGATGAATAACAAATGTAAATGTTACATAATACCATTTTTAGGTAGGTCAACCACTAAGACAAAAATAGTAAATAAATATAAAAATTAATTCTTTTCTTTTAATTTATAATTATAGTAAAACTTTTTGGTTTACTAAACTCATCACATGAATGTACAATGAGGACATGAATATTTTACAATATTCTTATGTTAAATTCTAAAAAGATTATTTTCTTTTTAAAAAAAAAAAAGAATAAGAAAAAAATATATTCAAATTCTAATATATTTTTTAATCTTTTATTAAAAAAGACGAAGAATACTTTTTGTTTATGTAATTTTCATAATTTACAATGTTTTATTTTAAGTAAATTGTGTATGATAAAAAAAAAAAAAAAAAAATTTTAATATAGTTTTGAATTAAATGCAGAATAAAAAAAAATGTCATTTGAATAAAAATTTTATAAAATATAACTTCAGAATAAAAAAAAAAATGAAATTCAATTTATCATTTTTTTATTGTTGTTTTTTTCTTTCTATCTCTTCAAATAGTTCTTCACAAAGTGCAATATCTAAAAAAAAAAAAAAAAAGAAAAATTAACAAGAATATAATTTTGCTAAATAAGCATATTTTTAAAAATATATTATTGTATAATTATTGTAAGAATTAAATAAATGTAAAATCTAAAATACAAAATAAATAATACATGGTAAAACTATTAATTTTAAAATATGAAAAATAATAATATTAATTAATTATTTTTTATTTTATTTATTTTTTTTTTTTTACTTGGATATTTAAATTTCTCTGTTTTATAATCTTCATTATTTTTTATCGACTTCATTATAAATTCTAAAGTATGAAAATCAAATGAATTTAACAATTCCTATTAAAAAAAAAATATATATATATATATGAAATTATAAAACTAAGAAATTAGCATTACTATTAAAAAATTAATATTTTAATTCTTACTTCTGTAACTTCTAAATTTAAGTTAACATTTAAAGTGCTCATATTTCTTTTCCATCTTTTAAAACAAAATATAAATATATATATATATATGTATTTTAAATAAATAATGAAAAGTAATATAAATATATTTTAATATATATATATATATATATATATATTTACAAGAATTGCAACAAATTGCTATAAGATATATCATCTTTTGATGCATTTCCTCCAACATATGCATTGCTTAATGGTCTTTTGTTTTTGCAAATTTTTATCATCTATATATAGGTGAATAAAAAAAATATATATATTATTTCATTAATTTATTTAAAAAATAAAAAAAAAAAAAAAAAAAAATAATAAAATATAAATATTTATATTACTTGTCCCGAAAATATTTGAGAATTTTCCACCCAATTTTTATATCTTTCTTTTACTTCATCAGGCACTCCTTCAAACTATTCAACGAAAAAAAAAAAAAAAAAAGATTAAAATAAAAAATAATAAACTTTTTTTAATATAAAAATTTTAGAAAAAAAAAAAAAGAAAAAGCACTAATTTATTAATATATTATTACATTATCATTTGCAGTTGCTTCTTTTGTGTTATTAGTCATTTGGTTCTGAGCATTATTTAAAATACTTGATAAATTCAAATTTGGTATAGAGGATTTATTTGAGTTATTTTTGTTATCATTGATTATATTATTATCATTTTGGTTAACTAAAACATTTAGTGGAGAAATACTGTTAACATTTTTTGTTTTATTACTTTCAGATAATATTTCTTTTTTTTTTTCTATTACATTATCATTTTGTTTTTCCTCTTTAATATTATCTGTATTTTTGTTTTTTTTTGTTTCTTCTTTCTTCTCTACTATTAGGCCTTTTTCTTTTCCATCTTCTGATAGATCATATATATCATCAATGTTACTATCATAAAAAATTAAATTATTATTTAATAAAGTATTTAATGCATTATCTTTATCATTTCGATTTTCTATATTATTTAAATTAATTTCATTAGGAAAATTTTTATTATAATTTTTCTCATTTGTTCTCTCGTTATTTGTACTTTTTAATTTACTATGAAAATTTTCCATGATATTTTCTTTTTTTTCTTTCATGTTTGGATTATTTGAATTAAAATCACTGAAAATATTATTTTTTTTATTTTTATTATTACTACTATCACTACTACTTTCTCTTCTTTCAATACTATCACTCTTGTAGGAGTCAATATCTTTAAATAAACCATTTTCATTATAATGCCTATGATGCTTTTTCTTCTCTTTTTCTTTTTCATTATTTCTTTTTTTTTTATATGAATTTGGTACTGATTTATTTTTATTAGAAAGGTGGAGAAACGAATTATTATTGGATTCACTATTCTCTTTTATTTTATCATTTTTTAAAAAAGTATTATTAATTTCATTAATTTCATTGTTTTCAATTAATAATTTATTATAAAATTTATTACCAGTACTCATTTTACTATTACTGTTATTATTATCCTCTCTTAGTGAATTATTTTGATTAAAATTATTATCTTTATTATTATTTAAATTATCTTTTCTTAAAATCATATGTTTACTATCTTTAACATATGGTAAATAATTTTTATAATAATCTTCAAATTCTTGTTGTAAATTTGTTTTATTACAACAATTATTCCTCATATCATACGGAAGTGGATAGTAATTATGATTAAAATTATTAGGATAGGAAAAAGAATTTTGATTATATGCATCCATATTCATGTGAGCATTGTTGTTTTGATAAAATCTATTATTATTAATATTATTATTTCTGTTATTACTATAATACAAATTTCTTATTTCTCTTAAAAATTCGTGATTTATAGAATCAGGATTTCTATAATTATTTCCATAATTAGGAAAATAAAAATTATCATAAAAAACAAAAAAGAAATTAGATAATTTTGAAAAAATAACAGAGGCTAATGACAATATTAAACTTATTCTAGAAAATGAAGACATACTAATATCATTATTAAGGAAATTAGCGTGGTTAAACTGAATAATTATACTGTTAATAATATTATTGATATGAACGAATAAATAAAAAAATACATAAATAGAATTAGAATTGTAATAAGAATGAATATACGAAGATAAATCAGGTCTTCTATATCCTGTTTCCTCTTCTAATAAAACTAATAATTGCTCAATAACTCTCCAAGGAATGTTAATTTCAACATTTTTATATTCCGAATCGTTTATATCATTTAAACATTTTGGCTCACTTCTTCTCAATGTACTATTTCTTCTATTACTAGTCATTTGAATAGATCTCATATTTCCAGCTACTGAATTGTTAGATGATAAAACAACAGGCTCATTAATAGCTATTCTAGAATTAGTTCTGAATGAATCATTTCTAATTATTTGATTATTTCTTTCTGTGTCGCTCAATGGGATTATATTTGAGTAATTTTTAGAATAACAACAATCATCTTTGCCTCCAGATATACATTCATTAGAATTTTTTATTATATTTGACATTCCTAGCATACCTCTACAATTATGAATATTTTTATTGGAAATATTATTATTAATGCCCATCATATTATTAGTATTCCTTTTTGTTGAATTTAACATATTTTTATTATAATCACTAAATATATTTTTTTTTCTCTCTCTTTTTTGTAATAAATAATCTATTTTATTATCATTTATATTTTCATATATTTCATTAAAATCATCTCTATAACTATAATTTTGTTTTTCATTATACGAACCTTTCAATGCATCACCTATAAATGGATATGAATATTTACTCAAATTATTTTTTTTTTTTAAGATATTATTATTATCGCTTCTTATATTGCTGTTGTAATAATAACTATGTGGATAATAATAATTTTCATCAAATGCATTTCCATTTGGTTTTCTTATTCTTTCATCTTTTTTAAATGGTTCATCATCAGAAGTAAAACTACTATAATCATAATATTTTTTTTTCTTATACTTATTCTTAGTTCTTTTTTTTTTTATTCTTTGTGCATGTTTTTTTCTTTCTTCTTCTTCTTCTTCAGTATCATCACTTTCTGATAAACCTGAATTACTACTATGCGACTCGTTACTTGAGCTACTTTTAGAATCACTAAAATTATAATCTTTATTATCTTCTCTATTTTTATTTTTATAATATTTTTTTTCATCATTTATATTTTTTCTTTTTTTCTTCTTTTTTATTTCTTTTTCTTCTTCCTTTTTATCTTTTTCTTTGTATTCCCTACCTTCATTTTTGTTATATCCTTCTTTTTCTATTTGATTATTTATCATTTTTTTTTTATCTCTATTTTTTCCTTCTTCTTCTTCGTTTTCAATTATTTTTCCTTTTCCTTTTTTTTCTCTATCCTTTTTTTGATCTATTTCTAAATTAGTATTATCGTCATTTTTTTTAACGCTGTTTGAGTTTTTAATTTTTTGTTTCTTCTCTTCATCTTTTTTTATATTTGTTTCTTTGTTACTGTTATCTTCTTCATTTTTTTTATTTTCTTTTCTATTATTACTATAATCATTCATATTTTGATTCATGCTATTTGTAAATATATTATCGCTAGTTGCTGCTGCTGCGCCATATATAAAACTGGGATTTATATTTACTTGACTCATAATATCGTTTAATAAAGAATATATATTATTCTGACCCATCAAATCGTTTTCTAAATTATCATTTCTAGTTAATCTCATATGAGTAAAATAAAAAGGAGAAGCATTATTAGTTGTATTGGTACTACTACTGTTATTTTGATTCATATGAGAAGCAAAGTTAATATTTAGAGGATCATTTATTATATTTTCATTAATTCTATTTGGGTTAGTATTAATATTATCATTTTTATTGTCACCATCATTGTTTGCATTTTCTCTTTTTCTAACAACTAGATGAATTATATGATCATTTTGTATATTATAATCTGAAATAGTTTTTTCATTAGATAAACATTGCCCTTGATATATTAATCTTATATCATTTTTATTTACATTTTTTTTCTCAGCTAGTATACTTTTTAATTCTTCCGTATTCATATTTTGTTTTACACATAATTCATATTCTTCATTATTTATACTTTTTATTTTTATTTTTATATTATCTTCTTCCATTTTTTCCTATATTTTGTATATATAATATAATTTAACTTTTAAAAAAAAAATTTTCAATTATATAAAAAACTCTATAAATTAATTTTTTTTTTTTTTTTTACAAGCTTAAATTCAATAAATATATGATATGAATATCACACACTTTTCAATATTTTCAATTCTTTCTGAAAATAAAATAATTAATTTTTTTAATTTAAATGAAATTATATTTAATTTAAAAAAAATAAAATAAAAAAATTAAAATTTTTATTTTAAATTAAATGAATATTATGTTCTTGTTTTTATAAATATTTCCTTTTTTAAAAAAATAGTTTTTTTATTCAATTAAAATCAATGTTTTTTTTTTTTTTTTTTTTTTAAATATGTAAGAAAATAATTTTAATATTATTTTTTATATTTTTAATTAGTACAAAAAGAATATAATAATTTAATATCTTCAAATATATTTTTTTAATTTTTTTTTTGATTTATATATTAATTTTAATAACAAATATTATTATTTATGTATTTTATGCTTTTTTTTTTTTTTTTTTTTAA
>NW_021628276.1:829159-837523 GCF_900005855.1 Plasmodium gallinaceum | reverse complement strand
TTTTTTTTTTTTTTTTTTTTTTTTTTTTTTTTTTTTTTTTTTTGTAGTATTTTCTTGAATGCAAATTTTTTATTGTATAAATATCTTTTAATTTAAATAAATAGTATAAAACGAAAATAGATAAAAATAAATCTATTAAGGTTATATTACTTTATTATAAATTAATAATTTTAAAACGATAGACTTATATGAATATGTTTTTTTAATTTTCTTTATTATTTAATGTAAAACTTTCATTTTAAAAAATTAGAAAAAAAAAAAAAAGAAAAAAAGCACACTTATTAATAAATTTTAATTTTGTTCTATTATAAATATATTACTTTTTTTTAAAATACACTAATTTTCAAATTTATATAAGCAATTTCCATATCACACAAAAATATATCATTTTTTTTTTTGTTTTAAATTATAAGAAAGAATAATATTATATTTAAATTATTAATAGAACTAAATATCTGGTAAAATAAATATTATTTTTAAAGAATCTAGTACAAAATAATTATAAATACAAAAAAAATTAACATAGTATTTAATGAAATGCTGATATATTTATTATAAAAAACTTACTAGAAAAATTGCAAATTGGTATAAATTTTATTTTAAAAACATTTAATAATGATAATTGTCAAAATAAAATGAGAAGCATATTTATATAAAAATCAATTAAACAATATATTTAATTATAAATGAGTTCAAGGTTAATAAAAAAAAAATTTAAGGAAACATTATTTATTATAGACAATAAAAATAGAGTGTTTTATGTGTAAAATATATTAAATGTAACAGTAGAATATATGAATAATTAGTTTAAAAAAAATATAGAAATATTCTTATGTTTTTTACAAAAAAAAATTATCTTTATATTAACGACCTTATAAAATTACTGCCTTTTATTTTTTTTTTCTTCATGCATTTCATTAATTTCTTATTATCATAAGATATATATATATATAATTAAATATAGAAAAGTTTTCTATAAAACTATTTCATACTTATATAAAGAGAAAAGAATAATTGTAATTAATTTTTTAAATTTATATATATTAAAACTATATATTTTTCATACCATAGGTACATTTTTTTTTTTTTTTTTTATCTTTTTACAACAAAAAATTTTATGAAATAAAAAACGTTAGATTTCTATAACTCAATGCTTAAAAAAAAAAAAAAAGTAAATTTATGACTATTTAATTTTTTCATATATTTTTTTTTAAGATATATTTATTTATAAGAGACTGTAAATATCATAATTGAAAATAATTGTTAATAATTGTGTTTTACTTTACTTTCTTTTAATATACTTAAAAAATCTTCATATAACTTTACTTAAAAATGAATCCATTATTTGAATTTGAAAAGTATCATCAAGTTTTCCTTTTAAATAATCCATATAAATTTTATTAAAACTATAGGATATTTTATATGAATATATATAACCGTTTTCTTCTCCTATTAATACAACATCATTAAATTTGTTTGTGCATAATTTTCTTAATTTCTTTTTTTTGGTAATAATTTCGCTAATTATTGCTTTATTTATATCAATGCTTAAATCATAAATATGAATTTTTCCACAATTATTTGCACTAATAACAAAAAAACAAGTAGATAAAAAAGGAGACCAACTAACATCATACACACACTATACAAAAAAAAAAAAAAAATTAAAAATATATATATATTTTAGATATTAATTTTTTTTTTTTTTTTTTTTTTTTTTTTTTAAATATATGTGTACATACTTCTTTAATATCAAATATAATTAATGATTTTTGTCTATTTTGATGCCATATTCTTATTGTCCAATCATAAGATGACGAAATAAAAATATTTTTTTTAAATTTATTGTAAGAAATAGAATTAATAGACATACTATGTTCATTATATAAATTTAAATAATGGTCAGAATATGTACTTGAATATAAATATATTTTTCCTTTATTTGTTCCAATTAAAAATAAATTCATTTGAAAAGGATTAAAATCAATGCAAGTAATAGATTGCGTGTGCATAATATTTAAACAGCCATTTAAATTATCCATATCTTTCTCTAATGCTAATAATTTTTCTCCTACAGTAAATTTATTATTATACTTCCATTGAAATATATTACCATCATAAGAAACAGAATAAAATATTTTCGTATTTTGATGAAATATTATTTGTGAAATAATATCTCTATTATATAATTCTCGTAAATTACTTTCAAAAATTAACCTGTCTTTTTTTTTTTTTTTTAAATCATATATACATATATTACCATTAGACAATCCAATAATTATTATTGAATAATTAACTGATGACCATTCAATCGAATGGATATGAAAATTTGTTTTTAAGAAATGTTCAGGACTTTTCGTATTTTTAAAAGTAAAACAACATAATATTCCCATGTTTATTTTTGAATCATTATTTTTAAAAGAAATTGCAAATAAATCTTCATAAAAAGGATGAAACTTAATGTCAGTAACAACTAATTGATAAGCATTTAAAGAAAATGTCCACAATTTTGTTAAAATATTTTTATTATTTTTATTTTTATAAGATAAATATATTTCTTCTTCATTATTTTTATTATATATTCTATCCATTAATTTTAATGTTTTTAAAAAACTTTTTTTACATATAATTTTACTGTCACTTTTTTTTATTTTATTATCGTGATATATGAAATTTAGTTGCTTATGTTTTTCTTCCTTTATATCTTTGTAATTTATAAAATATAATTCGTGTTTACCATTATATGTTTCTTTTATTTTTTTTTTTTTTTTCTTCTTTTTTTCTGAAAAATAAATTCCATCTTTTTCTTTTATTAGCTCATTTTCTCCTTTTTCTTTTATTTCTTCTTTTGGTTCTATATCATTATTTCCTTCTTTTTTTTCTTTTATATTATGATTTTCTTCTTTATCTTTTTCTTCTTTTTCTTCTTCTTCTTCTTCTTCTTCATATTCTTCATCTTCCTCTACTTCATCTTCTTCATCAGAATTCATTTTATAATCATAGTCATTTTTATCACTTAATATATCTGAATCTTTTTCACTAGAAGGTACTGAAGAAAACAAAACTGTAGCAATTTTATTGTCATCTGAATAGCTACTAGAATCAAAATCTGAATTGTGTTTATCATTTTTTTCATCATTATTTTTTTTATCATTATTATATTTCTCTTTTTCCTACACACAAATTATCACGATAAAATATATATAATACATTCAAATATTCTTATTCATAAATATATGTATTTAACAAATTAATTTTTTAAAGAGTTGTGTTCATAATAGAAATAATCAATTATATATTTAATAAATCATTTAATTATATACTTTTAAATAATTAAAGTTATTAATGTATTTATATAAATTCAACCATAATAAATAAAGATAAGAAAAATAACATATTAATAATATTCAAATTGTATATATATATATATATATATATATTTTTTTTTTTTTTTTTTTGACATTTTTTTCATCTTCATTTGACATCTTTTGAAATTCAAGTAAGTATGCATCATATATTATGGATTGACAAACTAAAAGTAAAAAAAAATAAATTAAAAAAATAAAATATATATATATATATATATATATATATGAAAAATAATCATATTATTAACAACAATATATATATATAAAAAATATATTTTTTTAATTTTTTTTTTCTTCATATGTACCAGTATCACATATTTCATTTATTTCTTGAGGTTCTGTTTTAGAAGATTCATTCCTTAAAAAAAAAAAAAAAAAAAGAGTTGTTTTATTTTTATTTTTTTATTTTTCTTTTTAATTATATAGTAATTTTATTTAATTTATATTTATTTAATGTATACTTATATGAGATTGGTATTGTTTGAACATGTCTATCAATGTAATCAAAACAATTTTTAGGTTTATAATATATATAATCTAAATAAAAAACATAAAAGATTTAAAAGTTCTAAAATTTTTTTTTTACTTTTTTTTAATATGTTTTAATATTGTAATTAACCATTGTCTTTTAAAGTTGTAAAGGAATTTGCTTTTTCAATTTTTTTTTTTATTAAGTTTATCTGTCTTTTTCCTTCATCGCTTTCTTTCATTACTAAACATCTATTTTTATGAATAAAAAATACATTTGTTATTATTTTTTATCATTATTTTTTTGTCCAAATGTGTATACTTCTATTTTAATAACTCATTAATTTTTATATTATTTTAATAATATGTAAATTTTTTTTTTTTTTTTTATATATTTTTTTATATATTTTTTCTATTATTAGTTAATATCTAACGATTTCAAATCTAAATGAAAAACAGTATGATCTATATGATCAACTGTTATAAATTCTTCATTAGAAAAAGAAAATTCAATCAAGTTTTTAAAAGCTCTAGGATTTTTTGGAGATAAAAACCTTGTAAGTATTTCATTTTTCTTAAATATAAAAAAGAAAAAAAAAAAATGTGTATGTAGAATTAAATATGGGAAAAATAAAATCTATATATATATATATATATATATATATAATAAATATATAATTATATAAATACATACATTATTTTCATTTGAAACATTTATTTTTTCGTTTTGTGTATTTTCAGTTTCTGTTCCTTTTGTATCATTTAAGCCTTTTACTTTTTTTTTTTTTTTTTTTTCTAATAAATTTGATTTCATTATATTTATGATATTAAGAATATTATTTCAATTAAAATGAGTAATAAAATATTCAGTTTTTTTCAGAAATGTCAAGGTATTTAATAAAAAATAACCTTTATCTTATATATTTCTAAGTTTTATTTTTTTAAATATTATACATATTTTCTTTTTTCATATTATAAATAAATAAATTATAGCTTATAAATTATTTAAATAATTAATTATAATAATTTATTTAAGAAAAAAAAAAAAATAAAACAAACTACTCATGGTATTAAGAAAGAGAAAAAAAAAAAAAAAAGACAAGCTTACTTAATTTTTTTTTTTTTTTAAAGTTATATATTTCATGAACATTGTTAGAAAATATTAGATAGGTAAAAACAAAAATGTAAAGATTAATTTAAATAAATTAAGAAATACGTTGATATAAAAGCACTACAGGATATTAAATTTTAAAATGATAATAAATGTAATAAAAAAAAAATATATACATATATACAATTTAAAAAATGTCATATATTTATTATAACAAAGCGATATATATATAAATGTATTATAAAAAAATTTATAAAAAATAAAAGATATTTTACTTTATTCTTTAAAATATTTAAGTAAATTACATTAAAAATTGGTTATAAAAATAAAATAAAATTATAATGATACATAAAACAATTATAATTATAATAGAGTAAAATATTTAATTACATAATATCATAGAATCATCAAATTTCTTTTTATTCTTATACTTTTCTAAAACTTTATCTGAATTTCTTAGAATAACTTCGTAATTCTTTTTTATATCAATTATATCAAAAATATTAAAATTCTTTTTTTGTATTTCTTCTATCTGCGGAAAGATAGTTTCTTCCTCTACTTGCTTTTTTTTCTTTTCTGCTTTTTCTTTCTTATTTTTTTTGGGTACTTGGTTTTTTTTTTTTTCTTTTTCTGTCTTGCTAGCTTTTTTTAATTGTAATAAATCAGGAAATAACTCTTCTACAACTTCTTCTTTTTGTTTAAGTGGGGTCGGCCTAAATAATTTTTTTTGAGTGTCATTTTTTTCTTCTGCTTTTTTTTCTGTTTTTTTTTCTGTTTTTTTTTCTTTTTTTTTTTCATCTTTTTTCTTATTATTATTAGAATTCCATGCATTTACATTTTTACGTTCGTCTAAAAACTTTTTTGTTTTATATTCTTGTAAATTTATTAGTTTTATTTTTACACTTTCAGAATTTACAGTTTCTATATTTTTATCAGCATTTTCATTTTCATTATTAATACTTTTAAGTAAACTTTTTGTTTCATTTTTTAAACTATTATTTGAAATCAGTAAACTACTTAAATTAGACATTTTTTTTAATATAAAAATAAAAAAAATTATATAAATATCATAATTTTATTTTCTTTCTTACAAATTACTTCTCATAATATATTATTTTCTATTTTTTTTTTTTTTTTAACTATTTTGTTTTATTTAATTTTTTTTTTCTTATTTTATTTTATATATATTATTTTATTTAATTTTATTTGTTTCTTTTTTTTTTTTTGTTTTATTTTATTTCATTTTTTTTATTTTATTTTATTTTATTTTATTTTATTTTTTTATGGTATTTTATTTTATTTCTATGTAATAAATTTTTTACTAAAAACATTTTCAAATTTTTTTTCTTGAAATTAAGAGAGCATATATATATATATATATATAAAAAAAAAATTAATAATAATTTTCTTTACAAATCGTTACTTTTTTTATCAAAAAAAAAAAAAAAAACAAAAGAATATTACGACAAAAAGCAAAAAATTGTAAGAATCATTTTATTCTTTTAGAAATTTTTTGTTTTCATTTATTCGATTTTTTTTTCTTTTTTTATATAATTTTTTTTTAAAGGAATAATAATTTTCTATAAAATTTCTCCATATAAAGTAGGAATTTTCAAATAAACTTTTTTAAAGTAACAGTGATTTATTAATTTTTCATTTTCTATAAATAATGTTGCTAAAATAATTCATTTTAATAATTACATTTATTATTTTTTTTTATAAATAATTTTATTTAAAAATGAAAAATATAAAATGATTAACATTTTTTAATACAACAGATAAAATCATTTACGAAAAATATTAGGTTTTTAATGAGTTTAATTTAAATAATATATATATATATGAGATAAAATTTTTATTATTATTTAGTTTTCTTTATTTTCATTTATTTTAATGTAGTCATATAAATTTATATTATTATGTAAAAGTTTAATTTTTTATTTTGAGTTTATTTTTCTATATATTTCTTTTTATATTGCTATAGAACAAATATAAAATTATTTTTTTTTTTTGATAAATCATTTTATTAAAAAATGAACAAAAAAGAGAAAAAAAAATTAAGATACATGACTAAGGAAAAATGTCTGTCAATAAACGAAATAGAAAAAATTGACGTTGATAAATATAATGAAATATCTCGTTATGTTAAAAATAAAAATAGAAAAAATGCCTTAAAAGGAAAAGCACACTTAAAAAAATTAATTATACGAAAACAAAAAAAAGAAGAAGAAAAAGAGAAAAAATCATTAAATATACCAATTGAAAAAAAGATTCCCAAAACTATAGAGAGGCTATCAATTTTTGACGAAAACAAAATTAATAATGAGAATGAGAAATTTTTGTTGGATGAAAAATATATAGATGAATTTAGTGATTATTTTAAAAATAAAAGAGAACCAAATATAATAATAACATCAATAAAAAGACCATCTAAATATACAATTTTATTTATGAAAGAATTATCTATAACATTTCCTCATATTTTTTATGAACCTAGATTAAATCATTCTATTGAATTTCTAATTGAAAATTCAATTAAAAATAATTTTTCTACATTTATTCTCATTGAAGAAGGAATCAATAAGCATCCAAAAAATATGTTTATAAGTACTCTACCCAATGGACCTACATCAAAATTTTCTATAAGAAATATTTTTTATGCTCATAATAATAAAACACAAGTAGAAATAACAACATTACCACCTGAAGTATATATAACAAATTTTAATACTTTTATTGGAGAAAGAATAAAAAGACAATTACATACATTAGTTCCTTTTAATCCTGAATATAAAGCTCAAAAAGTTGTTGTTTTCTATAATCAAAGAGATTTTATTTTTTTTCGTCATTTTAAGTAACCTTTTTATAAATTAAAAATATATCTACATAATATATGCATATTACTTCTTCTCTTTTTATAAAATAAAAAAAAAAAAAAAATAATTTTATATTATGTAATTTTTTTTTTTTTTTTTTATATGAATATATATTTGTAGGTATAATTTTCAAGATAGGAAAAAATGTAATTTAAGTGAAATAGGACCAGGGTTTACTTTACAACTACTTAATCTTAAGGTTTTTTTTTTTTTTTTTTCTGTTTTTATTTAAAATTTTATTTTTTTTCTTCTACTATATACACATTCATACATTTCTGGAGAATTTTTTTTTTTTTTTTTTCATATGTTTATATATATATTTTTAAATTATTTTAATCTTTTTATTACATTTTATTATTTTTTTTTTTTTTATCTTTTCATTAACAGGATGGATTGATTAATGACAAAGAAAAAATGTATGAGTTTTTGTTAAGGCCTGATATGAAAGTTAATAGAAAAAAAATGTATCTGTAGTGTTTTTTTTTTTTTTTTTTTTTTTTTTTTTTTAATTTTTTTTTTTTTTTTTTTTTTTTTTTTTTCT
>NW_021628276.1:817114-828159 GCF_900005855.1 Plasmodium gallinaceum | reverse complement strand
TTAAAAAAAAAAAAAAAAAAAAAAAAAAAAAGAGATAAATGGATTTGAAATTTTTTTTTTATTTGATCTTATTTATTTACTTAAAAAATATCCTATTTTATTTTTGCTTTAATTCAAATTTTGAATATAATAACTTCATTTTAAAAAAAAAATATTACATGAAAACTTATAATAATTACTACAATAAATTATCAAAATTTCAATTAAGATTAATATTTAGAAAACAGAAGGATCAATCTATGATAAGAAGTATCCCTAGTCATATAAGAAGAAAAAAAAAGAAAAAAAAAAAAAAAAAAAAAAAAAAAAAAAAAAAAAAAAAAAAAAAAAAGATGAAGAAAATGAGAAAAAAAAAGTAAATAAAAAATTAATGAGAAGGAGACTACTGAAATTTTATAAATTAAAAAGGAAAAATGAAGGTTTAGAAGAAAATATATTTAGTGAAAATAAAAAATACTCTATATTTGATTATATTGATCAAAAATTAAATAAAACCCAAAATTCAGATGAAGATAATAGTATTTATAATAAAGAAGATAAATTTTATAAAAATGAAGATTTAAATGGTTTTATGAAAAATATTGAAGAAAACAATATGACTGAAATGGAAAATAATAAAGTAAAAATTGAACAGAAAAAAATTGAAGGTAAATTGTCTAAAAATGAGGAAGGTTTTAATAACGAATTAGACTTATATATAAAAGATAAAGATGACATAAATAAAAAAGAAATTAATGAAGAGAAAATATTTGAGGAAAAAAATAATAATGAGAAACTAAATGAAGAAAAAACAGATGAAAATGAAAAAAAGAAAGAGGAAAATAATGAATTATTAACTAAAAAAAAAAAAAAAAGATTAAAAAAGCTAAAAAAAAATATTCATATAGGAAAATATCGTAGAAAAATATATACATACGAAAAGAAAATTCCAGTTGATAATATCCACGATTATGTTTTAAATAGTCAGCTAAAAGATAAATATATATTAAAAAGAGATACCTTAAAAAATGTGTTTGTAAATACACCCCTTTTTAATTTTTATAATTTTTATAACTTTTTTCAAATTGATCATATAGAAAAATACAATAAATCTAAAATTTTAAACTTAATTTATTATTATATTTATAAATACAAAAACAATATTAAAAGTGAAACAAAATATGATTGCTTAAAAACAGAAGAAGTTATGAAGAAATATGAAAGCATACCAGAAGATGAAACAAAAATGAATCATTATTTAGAACATTATATTAACACCAATAATAATAAATATTTATATATGAATGTTGATAAAGATTATAATTTAAAAAAAAAAATTAATGATTCATTTACAATAAGCAATATAAATAAAGTTGATTCCCTTCATATACATAATTACAAAGTAGTGTGGACAATTAGAAATGTTCAAGAAGTATATTAATAAAAAAAAAAAAAAAAAAAAAAAAAAAAATAAACTAAAAAAAGAAAAATTAATATGCAAATTAGTAACATAACAATATATATATTTTTTCTTTTTCATTTTCTTTTTCATTTTCTTTTTCTTTTATTTTTATTATTATTAATAATAAAAGTTTAAGTAGTAATGTTAATATTTTATAAATTATTTTACTTTCTTTTTTACAGAAATTGTTTTGGAGGTTTAGAGAAATGGGAAATATTCCTTTGACCACTTCTCCTTTTTCTTTTGCTGGAAAAAAATCATTTAAATTAAAAATTTGGTTAGATGGTCATAAGTCTGCAAAAAAAAAGTAATATTTTTAATTTGCCAATATTTAATTTTTTTTTTTTTTTTTTTTTTTTTTAGCCAATTCTTATATAGAACTACTATTTACTTTATAACCTTATATTTTATTTATATATTTCATCTATTTATTTATTTATTTATTTATTTTTTTTTTTTTTAGTTATGTTAGTATTGGTTTAAAACAGTTAGAAAATTATGATGTATTGGATGAATATATATGCTTTTCACTTAACGGAATTACTAAAGGCCCCTTCACATATTTATCAAAAGAATATTATCAAAATTCCTATAATTTTTGTAAATTTAACGATTTAAATTTAAAAAATGATGAATTACAATTAAGTTTATTCGTATATGATGGTATTGTTTAAGTTCCTCTAATATTATCATAATAATATTTCTTTATTATTGTAAATTTTTATATAATCTCTTATTCTTATTTTAAATAAGGTTAAATTTGCTAAATTTGTTTATTTAATAATATTTATAATAAATAAACAAATATATATATAAATTCTATTTCTATTAAAACATATGTGTTGTTATGCACACTTTTTTTTTTTTTTAATTTTTTTTCAATAAATTATATTATCTGATATTCTAATAAAAACATACATAAATTTTTTTTTCAAAATTAATAAATATTATTTTATACTATTTTTTTTTTTTTTTTTTTATTCTGTTTTAAATTTTTATTTCATTATTACAACTGTTAAATGATTTTTATTTTAAAATTAGTTTTTATTTTATTTTAATATGTGTATCTTAATCAATGACCTTTTTTCTTTTTTTAGATGGATTTTTTTCTTCAAATAAATCAGAGCTACCTGATGAAGAATTATAATCTTCTATTTTATTAGAACATTTATCTTCTATATCGTTTGCTATTTTCTTTATACTTGTATTTGTATTATTCAAATAAGTGTCTTGATTATCTTTTTCAATTTGATTTTGTTCTTTTACACTTATATCTTGTTCATATATCTCATTTGTTAATTCTTTTGCATCATTCAATAATTCTTCTTGTAAAATTTCTTGACTTTTTAATTTTTGCATTTCAAAATTCATTTTTTTCCTTTTTTTTTCTTCATATAATTTTTTTTGTATACTTATCTTTTTGATATGATACATTTTTTTTTGTTTAAGCATTGCAGGAAGACTACTTTCAATATATGGTTTTATTTTTTCTTCAAATTTTTTATATGTTGAAATTAAATATTTTCTACTAGCTAAATTTTCAATACTTTTTTTTTTCACTTCAATTATATAATCTTCTTCTTTGTAATAATTATAGTACTCATCTATCAATAGAAATATGTAAAAAGAAAAAAAAAAAATAAGATAAAAAAATAAAAATAAAAATAACATTTATATGCATAGGATAATGAAAGCCTATTAATATGTAAATGTATAAAAATATTATTATATAATAACTTGTATTATATAAAATTGTTTATTTTATAATATTATTTTTTTTTATTAAAAAATACCTGATCCAACAAGCTGAGATGTTGTAGCAAAATGTTTAAAATATAATAATGTATATATGACAATAAAAGAAAAATTAATTAAATCCTTCATAAGAATAATATTTTTTAATTCAACATATTCATAACTTAAATATTTTGACACACATGAATCAATACAAATAATAAGTGAGTTTAATATTAACAAATCATATGGCCATTTAACATAACAAAAATACAATAAATTAATGGATTCATCATATTTTTCTAATATATGCAAAAAATTAGAATAATATAAAAAGAATTTTTTATCATTTATTCCATTTTTTAAACTTAAATTAAAATATACATTTAATTTATTTAAAAATAATTTATTATTTATTAAATGTTTATTTTTAATTAAATTATTAAACATAAGAAGAACTATATTCCTTAAACTAGCTAAATAATAAAAGGATAATTTATCATACGAATCTATTATCAACTGAAGTGATTCATAAGATAATTCATATTTATGATTTACACTTAGTAATATGGAAATTAAATTAGCTAAAAAAAAATTATTTTTTTTTTCTAATAATATTTTGATTTCATTATAAATGTCATTTATTAAATAATTTTTTTCTAATGTGTTTTTACATTCTTTTAGTTTGAAAAATTTAATTATAGCTAAATATGTGTTAATAAGCACATTATTTTTGCAATAATCATTTTTTCTTAATTTCTCTAAAGCATATATACTATAATCATAATGTTTTCTTTTAAAATGTAAATATGATTTTAATAAAAATAAATTTATAGAATTCGTATTTTTTTTTAATCCATTATCTATAACTTCTTTTGCTTTAGAGTAATTTTTATCTTTAATGTAAATTTTTGCTAGTCTAATAAATGCACATTCATAATTTACATATATATGCGTAAATAATTTATATATATTAATAGAAATATCTCTATAACCAATTAATTCTAATAACATTGCATTATTGAAGCATATTGTGATATATAATTTTTTTAAATAATTAATAATATGTTTGTATCTTTCTTTCTTTACTCTTTTTATATATATTTCTTTTACAGATTTTTTATATGTTAAATTATTTCTTATCTCATATATTCTATTTGATCTTAATATAGCATTTATGTATTTTAATTTTTTTGTATTTATTATTTTTATATGATCACTCTCTTTTATCTTTTTATTTTCTACTAGTGAATAATCATTGTTTAAAATATTTTTACATTCTTCATTATTATAATTATAATAATCATTAATACTGTTATTATGATAATCTTTATTTTTTCTTCTTTTACTTATAATATCATCATGATTATATTTTCTTTTACTATTTATATTATTATTATTATTATTATTATTATCATCATTTTTGAAAAAACTATTTTCACTTTCTTTTTCCTCTCTTTTTTTCTCATTATTATTAGTGAAATTTTCTTCTTTATATAGGAAATTTTTTTTTTTTTTTTGGATTTTCCCTTTACATAATACATTGTAATATTTAATAAATTTTTTTAATTTATTAAAAATTTCATACTTTAAAAGTTCCATTAATTCTAAACTTTTTTCTTTCATATTACAATAGAACATGGAAATTATATAATTATTAATTAATTCATAAGATATTTTTGGGAAATTATTTTTTTTATTAAAAAAATTTTTTACTTCATTTGTTTCATGTAAAATCTTGAAATATAAATCAACACTCTCGTCATTATATTTTGTAATTAATAATTCATAAATTTTGGACTTCATCAATTTTATATCTAAATCATTTGGAAACATTTCTTCATTATTATTTAAAATATCTATCATATTATGTAACATTTTTAGTACTATTTTCATTTCACTATTTATATTACTTTTTAAAAATTTATTATTAAAAATATAGTGTATATTTTTAGTGCTTTCTTTTTCTTGAACCTCACTTTCATTTTTTGTGATAATACTATTTTCATCACCCTTTTCTACATTTAAGTTAGACGTAATTTCATTTTTATTTATAAGGTTATAATTTAAATAGATATTAGATGTATGAATAAAAAAGAATACATATAATTTTATTATATAAGCATTTTTACATTTTTTATATAAATATATTAAATTCTTTTTTGCTTTGTTATATTTTTTTAAATAAATACAACATATAGTGTAATAATATCTACTTATATTATTTTTATAAATAATAAAACTCTTATGATAATATTTTAACGATTTTTTTATATTTTTTATTATATGGTAATGCATACCTATTAGAAAATAATACTTACTTAAAAATTTCTTATTAACATAATTGAAATTAATTTTTTCTTTTATAATTTTCAAAAGAATAATAGATTTATTACTACCAAGTATCAACCATATCTCACATAAATCTAAATACATAGATATCATATTATTATTTAAAAATACATTGTAATATTTGCTTTTTATAAACATATTTTCATTATTAACTAATTCAATAGATTCATCATATTCATATATATCATTTTTATCAATAAAAAAAGCTTCTTCAGAATTCAACAATGTATTAAGGTTTTTTGAATAATTTATTATCCCTTTTTCTAAATAACTATAGTAATAAAATAAAGTTAGTTTTATAATTTCTTTTATATGTATCTTTTTTAAATTATTTTTTATATTATAATTACTTAATATATTTTCTTTATTTTCATTTATATTAAGATTCCCTGTATTATAGTTTTTTATTTTGTTCTCTATATTCCCACCATTTGCTGTGTTATCCCTGTTTTCAAAATCATAATGTCTTACCTTTTTATCATTCGAATTTTTTAAGTAAGATTCGTAATTTATTACATTTTGTTCATAATCATCACTTTCATAATTTTCTAAGTTTTCAAAATGATGAAATCCAGAAGAGTTATTAGAATGTTTTAAAAAGTCGTAATGATCATTTTTTATAAAATCATTGTTTTGAGAAATTTTATTTAAATAGTTCATTAATAATAACCATGAATTTGTTAAATAAGAGGAACAATAATTGTCGTTTTTTAAAGAGGATGTAAAACAAAATGAAGCAAAGCTAAAGTTTTTTTTTTTTACATAACAAATTCCAATGATATATTTTAATATTGATTTAAAACTGTTTAATATATTTAATAAGTTTTTTATTCTAATGCATTTTAATATATTATCAATATTTAAATTATTATTAATATCACTGTTATTATTATTAACGGTATTAGAATTATAATTATTGCAATCATAATTGTCATTGTTACTATCATTTTTTTGGAGATTTGTGAAATGTGTATCACTTTTTGATACTTCTTTACAATTATTTATATTACATTTATCATAGATACTTAAATAAGAATTTTTATATTTTTCAGATAAACTTTTTAAGAAATTTTGAAAATGCATTATTCTGATCAATGCATACGAAGAAAATTCAATACAAACATCCAATTTATACATCAGACATAGAGCCAATGATAAATAGATTGATGAAACAAAATCATAATTATTTATTTTTAATAAATATATAAAAATATTTATACTATCAATTAAATAGTTGAGAGGATTAATATATTCATTAGTAATATTTCCTTTTAAATTTGTTGAATTTAATGAATTATTAAGTGATGACGATAAATAATTACTACCACTTTTATTATCATATTTATTTAGTAAATATAAATATATATTAATATTATATATTCCTTTAATTAAAAAATGTGATAAATAATCATAATAATCTTTGATATTTTCAAAGTTATTAGCTTCTGTTTTTTTTTTTTCTATTTGATTCATTAAATTTTCTACTTTTATCTTCAGTTCATCTTCTTTATTAGCATTTTTTATATTTACTATCTTTTCTAAGTTATATATTAATAATAATATATTAAAATTTGTGTTATCATTATTATTATTAAAATATATTTCTCCTTCTTTTATCAAGTCTAAAAACAACTTAAAATAATTTTTTTTATGAAAAAGTAAACTAACTTCAACCCAGTTATTAATACTTACATTTTCATCTTTTAAAATACTTTTAATTGATAAATAATTTTCATCATTTATGTTATCCTCATTTAAGCTAATTAATCTCTCTTTTCCTAAAATATATATCATTTTTTTGTAGAAAATTTTTCTTTTAAAAATATTTTATACATATAAAAATGTAAATTAAAAATATATTAAGTATTATAACAATTAATCATTACTCAAAATTTTCTTCTATTATTAAAAAAAATATTTATTTTATAGTAATACTCTAATTTTTTTCATTTAATAAAAAAAAAAAAATATATGAAAATTAAATAGTAAATTCATATATTACATGAATATACAAATATGTATATTTATTAAGTAGATAAGAATCTATTTTTTTTTTTTTTTTTTTTTTTTAGTTGCAGAAATCAGGAATATAAATATATTTATTTATTTTTTTTTTTTTAAATAAATTATATTTTTTATGTTTTGTATAAGCATTTACAAGAATTTGTATTTTACAAAAATATTATTTTAATATTTCATTTTAATAAGAAAAAAGTTGATAAGATTTTATAATTATTTATAACAATGACTTTTAGATAAAAAGAAAAATGAAACAAGAAGAAAAAATGAGAATAAGAAAGATAAATAAAAAAAAAAAAAATTGAAAAAAAAAACAATGTTTAAATTTAAAAAATATATATATATATAGATATATATTACTTTATGTGTAATTTTAAAATTTTTATAATATAGTAGAAAGAAAATTAAACTTAAAATATTGAGAAATATATTTTAAATTTATAAGTATAGATTACATATTATGAAACTTATTAATATTCGTTATTGATGAGGAGTATAAATTTATAAAAATTAAAAATAAAAATTGCAAATACAAATTAATTTATGAATTAAAAAAAAAAAAGTTAGTATCTGTAGCAGTTTAAGAAAAATTAACAAAAAATAAAAAAAAAAAAAATAGAAATAAGAAAAAAAAAAAAAAAAAAAATATAAATTAAAAATTGTATAAAGGAAAAATAGAAATTTTAAATCCTGAAAATAACGTCTGAAAAAATGAAAATTTCTAATTGTAAAATCTATATAATTTAATTTTATTTAAGTTGGAATGAAAGTTCTCATTTTCGTAATTATTCCATATATGTATGTTCATATTTTTTTTAATTTCTTTTATTAAAATATTTTTATTATATTTTCTTTTTTCATTAATATTACTTATGTTATAATTAGAGTAATTCTTTATATTTGAAAATAAGGCAATTTTTTCAAATAATTGTAAAAATTTAATATATAAAGTAGCAGCATCATTAAAGTTAACATATAATATTTGTTTATTAATGAAATCAAAAAATATATTTGAATTTAATGTAAGATTTTTATATTTTAAAAAAATATACAGTGCATTTTTTTTTTTTTTTTTCATAACATTTTCCATTAGACTCTGAAAAATAAGCATTCTATAATTGAGAAAACTTATATATGCATTATAATAAAATTTATAAAAAGAATAATGATTAAACCATTGTATGTTATTATTTATTTCTTTAATTTTTTGATTATATTTTGTTAGTAATTCTAAGTTTTTATTTCTTTTTATTATAATTTGTTTTTTAAAATTGTAATTTAACAAATAAAACATATACAAATAATTACATATAGTATCTTCTCTATTTTTTTTTAAATTATAAAAATTATTATTTATTCTGTTAAAATTTTTTTCTTTCCTTTTTAAAAATAGATGTTTTTTTTTTTTTTTTTTTTTCTTGTGTAATTTTAAGAAAAAATCTAGAAAATATTTATTCTCTAAAAACATTAGAAGTGTACCAGAATAATTATATTTTTCTTTTGGTAATAATTTGTTACAAAAGATTATATTACAATTACTTTGATTTACTTTATTAAAAATGTATGTTTTAACATTTTCATCAATTTTATTATTAATTAAATATATGTTATCAATAATCTTTTTTTTATCATATTCACTCAAATTAAGTTTTGGTATTAAAATATATACAAAATAATGAAAGTAAAAATGACTAATTTCTTCTGAGGGGAAATGAATTACGATATTTTTTTTTTTTTTATCATTTATAACTTTCTTTTTTAAGCTAAAAGATTTTTTATAATTATCACATAATTTGTTTTTATTTGTTCTTTTCTTAAAGAAGTTTTCTTTATTATGTAAATATAATATTATATATGAAAATATATTACTAAAATAATATCTTCCATTAAAATATTCTTTATAAATTTTTATCATACTGAAGTTTCACTCTTTTAAAGATAAATTTTCCATATCATTTATATAAACAAGTTAAATGTTATCATAATTTTAATTTTTTATATTCATAAAGTTTTCTATCAACTCTTCATAGAATTAATAAAGAGTAAATTATATAAGAATTTATGCTTAGTTTTTATTCAAAGTAAAAAAAAAAAAAAAAAATTAATTTTTATTTATTTTCACTTTATTGAAACTTTTTATATTTAATATTTATAATACCTATTTACATAAGTAATTTTATTATTATTTTTTTAACACATATTGCCATTAAAATATTTTTATATAAAATTTAAGCCGAAAAAATTTTCTTGTTTTTTATTTTATACGTATTCTTATTTCAATTATAATACATTAGCAATAATTTTAATAAAATATATATATATATATATATATATATATATATATATATGTTTGTACATTATGTAATTTAATAAATTTAATCTTATAATTTTTTTTTTTTTTTTTTTTTTTTAAGTGTAATTTTTTATAAATTAAATTTTTTTTTCATTATTTTTTACAATTTGTCCGTTTACTTGTTATTTTTTTTTTTTTTTTATCATATAAAAATGAAACATTTCTTTTTCTTTTTTTTGACTGTTATATATCTTTTTTTATTAAATGAAATAACTAGTTTAAAATTTACAAAAAAAAACTTGTTATTTATATACAGTAACTTTGATCTTTTTAACAACAAAATATTAAATAGTTCATTAAATACACTAAAAAATAAAAGGAAAACAAAATTAAAAATTTTATCCTCACCTGAAAAGGATGAAGAAATATATTATGAATTAAATCATGAAAATGTAGAAAAAGTTTTAAATTTAATAAGACCAAAATTACAAATAGATAATGGTGACGTTGAATTAGTAAAGATAAAAAATAATGATTTATATATTAGACTACTAGGAAACTGTGTTACTTGTAGTTCTAATAGTGTTACTGTATCACAAGTTATCAAAAAAACTTTAAAAAAGTATATTAGGAATGAAAAAAAAGAAGAACCAAATGTAATAATAACTAATTTTGATGAAATTAACAAAGAAAATATACAAAATTGTCTAAATCAATTAAAACCGTATTTTGATTTCTTAAGTAAATAAAAAAAAAAAAAAAAAATATATATATATATATTTAAGTGATGTTTTATTTATATATTAAAAGTTTATTATAGTGTAAAACATTCTACAAAACTACTGAATATATAATAAATATTTTTTTAGAAAATAATGTAAAAATTATTTTATTTTATTTTTTTTATAGAAGTAGAAATAATAATTAAAGATATAGTAATTAATAAAGAAAATATTAATAATTCTGTTTCTTTAAAATTTCAAAATTTTGATGATAGTGAAGAAATAAAAATACCATTTAATATAAAAAATGAAGTAACAGAAAGATTAAAACAAAAATTTCCCACTTTAACTGTTAATTTTGAAAATTAAAATTGTATTAATATAAAATAGTTACTAAAAATATAAGTAAATATTTTTTTTTTTTTTTTTTGTAAATTTTAATTTTATATATTTTTATTGAATTTAATATTTTTGAAAAAAAAAA
>NW_021628276.1:806411-816114 GCF_900005855.1 Plasmodium gallinaceum | reverse complement strand
AAAAAAAAAAAAAAAAAAAAAAATAATCTTAATACTTTTTTTTTTTTTTTCTCTATTAACTAAAAAAGTTAACAAAAAATGAAAAAAAAAACTGAAAGTTTAATGTAAAAATAAATAGAAAATACAAAAAAAAAAAAAAAAGAAAAAAAGATAGAGATAAAAAGTATAAAAGAAGATATATTTTTTAAATTTAAACTGTTATATTTTCTGGTGGCCAACTGTGAAATTTGATTCTCTTATGTTTTAAATGAAGCATATTAGAATCAAATTTCTTTTCACCATAATATTCTTTTTCCTTAAGAGTTTCTGTATTTTGTTTTGTTTGAAAAGCTTCAATTATTTTAATTAATTGTGATTCTTTTTCTTCATCCGATAAAAGATCCCAAAAACATTTATGAATATTAACAACATTAAAATTTAATTTTTTAAATATTCTATTTTTTAATGATATTATACCACTAACTAATGGCCTATTAAAACCTATTGGATGAAAATAATCATATTCTATACATAAATTAAATGGTTTATAAAAATGAGAAGTAAAAAAACAGTGTTGTTCATCTATTTTTCTTCCAACAGATAAATTAATAAAAAAATTTTTTAATTTTAATTTTTGTATAATATTTTCCATTTCTAATTGCATTTTTTCTGAACCTTGATTTTGAGCAGTTATTAAAATATTATCTAACCATTTTAAATGTAAATATTCTTGAATAAAGAATGGAATACTTTTCTTTATTTCTAATTCATTACTAGGTTTTTCTACATCACAACAATATAATGTTATATATAAAAAATATTGCAACCATCCACTTTCTGATATATTTTCTTTTGTTAAAGATTTACATGCATTTGTTAAAATATCTGGTAAAAAGCTATTATCTTTTGAAGGAAATTCATACATATTATTAATAACTATAACGTATGAAAGCAATGACCAACAAAAATTTGTTGTATCACTTTTTGCTTCTTCTCTTCTTTCATATATGTTATTTAATACTTTAATAATTAAATTATAACTCCTTGATAAATTATTTTCAGAACCAAATTGCACATTTTTATTAGTTAAACCCAAATATGATAAGCAGAAACTTATCATACATAATGTAGGAATTCTATATTTTTCTAAATTTATTTCAATTATTTCTAAAATTGTTGGGATGAGAAAATAGCATCTGTAATCTAAGCAACACATAGCATAGAGTAATCGAGGACAATGTCTTGGTTTAATTAATTCTTTTTTCTCAATTAAATCATAAATTAAATATTTAAATAATTTCAAATCATGAATTGCTTCCTTATCTTTTATACTCCAAAATGAATTAAAACCAAACACATTTGCTAACTGACAAAAACATCTAACTAGCCAATTGTAATTTGGATAATCTTCTTTATCAATATAATCTTTGTATAATCTACAAATTAAATTACATGAATTATAAAAAATAATTATTAAAAGGAAGGTGAATACAAAAAATAAATAGATATATTCAAAAATATTTACCTTAATATTGATCTAGGATTTGAATAACATTTATCTAGTTTTTGAAAATAAGAAGATATAAAATTTTCAGGTGGTATAAAATCAAACAGATCAATTTTTTTTTTTTTGCTTTTATCATAATACTCTTTTGTTAAATATGAATTTTTTATTATAGATTCCGTAGCAATATATTTTCTTTTTCTATGGAAAATATTGTCGTACCTTTTTATATTTTTAAGTATTTTTAAATTCATTTTAAATTTAAATGTATCATTTTATTTTATTATTTTTTTTTTTTTTAATTTGTATAATTGAAATATTTTATCTATATTTACTAACTTAAAAAATTGAAATCAAAGGAATATCTTTTAAAAATAAATTTTTTAGAATAAAAAATGTTCATATATATACATATATATACAATTAACCTTAAAATATTCTTGTATTTATATTAACGATTTCATAAATAAATAAAAAAATCAATATGGTGTTATCTTCAGGTTAATGTATAATTTTATAATTGTATTATTTTTTTATTTTTTAAAATCTTTAGCAAAAAAAAAAAAAAAAAAAAAAAAAAAAAAAAATTGAATTATTTCAATAAAATAATTAAATACTACATAAAGGTGTTTTGAAAATTTTTTTTTACAAAATTGTAAGAGGAAAAGTTTAAAAAAAAAAAAAAAAAATATAATAAAATAATATTCAACTCTTATAATAATTGTATAGAATATTTTATAATTTTTTTTTTGTTGTTATTATTTCATAGATACATTTTGAATATAAAAATAAAAGAATATGTATATATATATATATTTAACTTAATTTTATTATAGTTTTTAAAAAAATAAATAAATACTCAACATAAATTTATTTTAATTTTTATTATGTAATAAATATTTTAATAATATATTTGTTTGTATTATTTTATTTTTTTTTTTTTTATTTTTAATTTTTCCTTTTTATATTAATTATGATATATTTGATATTTTTCTCTGTATTTTTATATTACAGATGTTGTTCAAATTTTTTATATTCTTTTTCTTTAATATTATTTTTATTCCATAAATATTTAACAAGTAATTTATATATTTTTTAAATTTTTTAAAACTTCATTACATTAGTTTTTTTTTTTTCTTTTTTTTTTTTTTTTTTTTGTTTTAAAAATATGAATATATTGAACAATAGCTTTAAAGTAGATAATTCTACAGATAATTTATTGAAGAAAATAAAACATAATGTAAAAACATTGAACAAAAAAGATATAGTAAATAATATTGAATATTATATATGTATTTTGTCAAATATTAATTTAAAATATGTATATAATAAAAATTATAAATTAACTTATTTGATTTTGAAATTGTTAATAGAAAATGGATTAAATATAGAAACTATAATTATAGACAAAATTTTACCACTGTTAAATTTAAAATATATTTTAGAAAAAAATAAAGAAATAAAAATAATAACTATTAATAAGATATTATGCCTAATTAATAAAAATGAAAAAATTAATTTAAATACGATTAATATATTTAATATGTTGTTTGATACTATAATTTTACTGATAGATATTTTTTATAACTGTAGAATATATTGTTTCGAAAATCAAGTTGATTATACTTTAAGTATTAGTGAGAATAAAGAAAATGAGAAAAAAAATGAGGAAACAGAATTATTATTTGATTCAGAAAAAAATAAAAAACACAAAAAAGATAAGGAGTTACTAATTGATGGTAAAAAAAATAACGATATATGTAGACCACCAAGTGATCTGAAATTTAATAAAAAAAGAAAAAAAGAAAACAACAACGTTGAATTAAATGATTCCAATTATACAATAAACAGTATTACTAAAATATATGATTTAGTGAATAATATAAATAATATATTTTCTTTATATTTTAAGAATTTTAAAATTATTAATAATGATATAAAAATATATGCTTTCTTTAATAATTTATTTGCATTATATTGTTATTCATATGATTACATTCAAAAATTAAATCATGTATCAACTAATGATGACGATAGCACTAATTTATTTAATATTATTAATGATTTATACATCTTAAAAAATAATATAAAAAGATTCATTATTTTGTGTGTGGAAAATGTTTGCTTGCAATATTTTAAAAATATATACAATTTATACGACAAAAGTAAATACACTTTAAAAATGAACTATTTATTTTTTAATTTTTCTGATAATAATAAGATATTAGAAATAATATACATAATTTTTAATAAAATAGGGAATAATAATCCATGTTTTAATTATGATTTTCAGAATAATAAGTTAAATTGCTTATTTTCTATAAATAAGAATAAAATGGAAAAGTTAGAATATTATTTTAAAAATGATAATGATTTAAATAATAAATATAAATTTTTAAATATTGTTAAAATAAAAGGCAGCATTAAAATTTTGTTAATAATTATGAAATATCTTATTATGAAATATAACACATCAAATTTTAAATGTATTCAAAGTTTTATTTTATTTTTTTTATTAATACCACATTTTGAATTGTGTATTTACAATAATTCAATGAAAAATGAATATTTAAAATTATTTGATTTTAGTCATTTAAAAAATAAGGAATATGAACAGTGTATACAAAAAAAAAATGTGAATGAAGAGGAAACAAAAATAAAATCATATAAAGAAGAAGAAAAAAAAAAAAAAAAAGATAAAAATGATAATAATTTAGATGAAAATAAAGTAGAATTAGATGGATATTTAGATGAAGAGGAAAATATAGATTCTGAAGTAGATTTAGATGAAGATATTGAAAAGCATTCAGAAACAAATTGCAATAAAATAAATGAAATATATTATAAAAAAATGAATATTAAAATTCCATATTCGTCTTGTATTTTTCAAGATGTTATTGATTTAAATAGTGATAAAGAAGTATTTAGTAATCTACACATTTTAGTAGAATATTCTAAATTAATTTATAAATGTTTAAATTATCTAAATAGTAAAAATAATATAAAAAAAGATTCCTTTTTATTTATTAATTTAGCATATTTTGTAAAATATATATTTGATTGTATAACAAATGCTTATTTTCTACTTTCAGATAAAAATAAAAGTGCAATAAAAGAATGTAAAGAAAATAGCATATTTGAAAAATATTCTCATTTTAAAAATAATTATGAAAAAATTTATATAAAAGGAAAACCACACTTAGTATTATATAACTCTAAACTAAAGAATATTTTCAATACATGTGTAAATAAAAATAATGATAATTTAATTCACTTATTTTGTATATCTAATAAAAAAACAAATATTTTTATATATTTAAATTACTTAATATACACAAATCAACTTAACTTAATTAATATTTTAAATTTTGATATAAAACCTTGCAAATTTATATTTTCTACACTTTTTTCATTTATTAGAAGAATTAATTTTGATTTCAAATATTCCAATTTAAATATTTTTACTAATTATTATATACACAATTTTAGTGATCACATAATTAAAAATATTTTAACCATATTTATAAATATATTTGATTTAAATTATTTTATAAAATATATACATAATTATATAGGAATTGAAAAATTACCACATTTAAGAATGATTAATTTTTTGTTGAACTCTATTTTTATAAATGTTTTTAAAGATAATATGAATAAATTAATAGATCAACATACTAATTTTTGTAGTTATTTTATTGAATTATATGAATTTCACATAAATGAATTTAATACATTATTAGACAAAATTCTTTCTTCTATAAAAAATAATTTTTTATTAAATTCTAATAAATGTTTTAAAATTCAAAATAATGAAAATATCAATTTATTACAGATAAATGATGAAAATTGTTCGATATCGCAGTTAGTACAAAAGTATCAAGTTATGTTTGTTAATATTGAAACATTAGAATATATTTTTTGTTGTTATTTAAAATCGATATATAAAAATAATATAAGTAGTAATTTTTTAAAATATATTCAAAAAATAGTAAAGTTGTATTTAAAAAAAAAGAAAAATATAATTATTTTTCATGAACAAATAAAAGGGAACTTTTTTAATACCAAATATTACAATTTTTATTTTAGCATTTATATTTTTTACTTTTTTAATTTTTGTATATCTAGAATAGCTACATATGCTATATTAAATAGTAAAACAAAAACTGAAATATTAAAAAAAAAAGTTCATTTAATAATATCATTACTTCAGAATAATTTTATTAATATTGAATTAACATATGATCAATGTATTGAACAAGATTCTATTTATAAATTTTTTGATTTACTACAAATAATTTTGAAGACATTATTTTTTTATATTTATTTTGCCGAATTTCATTTATTAGGTAATTATAAAAAAAAAAAAAATAAAAAAAAAATAAAATAAAAAGATATAGAATTAAACAAAATAATATTACATAAATGTAAATATAAAATAACTTTTTTGTAATGTATATATTTACTTAACAAATTATAATTAGTAATATAAATATATATGTATATGTATATGTTTTTTTATTTTTATTTTTGTTAATAATATATATATTTTTTTTTTTTTTTTTTATATAAATAAATTTTATATGATTAATATTATATTCTTTTATTTCTTTTAATATTTTGTAGATAAACGTGAGTTGATTGAATATTTCAAACAAATTAGTAATGTTTTAAAAAAGAACTCATTGGAAGATTATTCTTATGTTATGAAAAAAAGAATTAATAAACACATATTAAGTTTTTTTATTTATAATTATAATTTCATAATGAAGATATTTGATGATAATGAGGAAATTGAAAATATATATTTAGAATTAATAAAAATTATATTTATTGATATTAATATAATAAAAAATGAACATAATTATAACTTTTTTTTTGAGTTTTTTTTTAATATACAAGAAAAAACAAGACTTACTGATTTATTCAATGAACTTTTTACATTACATTTCATATTAATAATAAATAACCTAGAGAATGATTTAAGAGAAAAAAAGGAATTGATAGATAATGAAAATATATGTACAAATATTTTACAAAATGAAGAGATAAATTTAATTAACTATTCTAATGTACTAATTGAAAAAAATATTGGTTTTACTTATAATAATGATTGGTATGAGATATTTAATTTAAGTAAAAAATTGATTTTTAAAAACAATTTATATGATAACTATGAAAATATAATGATTGATATATTTTCTAAAAGTCCATATTATAATATTCCTTCATATATGTATAATAAATATAGTGGTAACATAAACTTAGACATATGTATTTTAAGTAAATTATTTGTATTATTTAATGATATTGAAAATATGCAAGAAAAATTATACACATTATTATGTAAAATATTTGAAAATTTTCATATTTACAATATATATTATGAATATATTTTAATAAATATTTTATTATGTTTTATTAAGAATTTACAATCTTTAAAAAAAAGAAAGGCAAACATTTCTATTTTTATAAAATTTTCCTTTTATATTTTTAAAAAACAAAAAGAGTATATTGATAATGGGAAATACATAAATAATAAGAATATTTTTGTTCTAAAATTGTTTTTTCACATATTTTTTATTTTTATTAATATTTATAAGAATGAGGAGAGTAATTATAATATCTTAAATAATACAAAAGATGATACAGGTTTAAGAAACAATAAAATAAACAAAAAAATATTGGATAAAGGAAATGAACAAAGTGAAAATGATGATAAAGATATTAGAAAAAATATAAATACGAAAATTAAAAATGAAAAATTAGAAGCTTGTTTTCTTTTTTTTATTAAGTATTTTATAGTAACTCATAATATTTTAATAGGAGAAAAAAAAAATAATGACATAGATGATGAAAATATTTCATATATGCTAAATCATTTAAATATTTGTAATAATGACGATAATAGTAATAGGAACAACAATAATACTTTAAATGTAGGAAAAATTTATAGTAAAAAATTAATAAAAGAAATGAAAAAGTTCATTAAAAATCTTCTTATTAATAATCAAAATGATATTACAATAAAAATAAATTCCTTTTTTTTGGGATTGATAGAATATATATTTTTTTCCTTTTTTACTGGTAGAAATTTTAAGAAAAATTGTAATAATAAAATTATTCTCAAAATAATAAATATGTTTAAAAAAGTTAAGGTGGATAAAATTTTTTTTCAAGTAAGTGAAGAATATAAAACATTTCTGTACAGTATTTTTATTCTAAAGATATTTAACATTAAGAAAAAGAAAAAATTATTGCAAAATGTAGAATACTCTAAAGATAAAAAAATTACGAAAAATTTTAGTTTTGAAGATGATGATGAAAATTCAAAAAATGTTGAAAAAGAGAAAAGTAAAACAAAAATTAATATAATAAATAAAAAAAAATTAATTTTATTCTTCAAATTATTTTTATCTATTGATTTAAGTAACATTTATATTTTCAAAGAGGAACAAAATAAAAAAAGTTGTATAATTATATATGATTTCATTTTTCATTATAACAAAATTTTAGTAGAATCTAATAAAAAAAAATCTATTTATATTTGTTTAAAATATAAAGATATTTTAAAAAAAATAGTAAACTTATTAAGTTATACCTCTGCAGAAGTAGAGTTTGTTTTAAAATATGTCGATATAGAAATCAATAAAATATATGAGGAAAAGGAAATTAAAGACTTTTTATTTTATTCAAACATACATATAATGACATTAATTTATATTTTTTCTAATAATAAAGAATTTTTATCTCATATAATTCTTCTAAAACAAAAATCAGATAATTGTTTACTCTTTATTAATTTATACTTTCATATAATTAAATATACTCAATCATTTTTGGAAAATTTAAATATATTTAAAAATCCTGAGATTTCTTTTCTTTTATATCATTTTATTTATAAATTATCACAACTTTTTAACTTTTTTTTTGTTAAGTTAAAATTTTCTTCTACAGGTATACATATATATGCATAATATTAATTATTTTATCTTATTATTTTTAATTTTTTTTTTTTTTTTTTTCTTTAATTCATTTTTAGATAACAGATATTCTACTTTTCTTCTCTTTGTAAGTGACTATTGTAACCTATTAGTCAAAATAATGGACATATTGTAATACAAAAAAAATAGGAAAATGAAAATAAAAAATTTGAATACAATAATTTCATATGTTATTTTATTTTATTTTATTTTTAGAAAAAAAAAAATACTAAAAAGTAATGATAGAAATGAGACAATATTGAATAAAAGTTTTATCACTCATTTTTATATATTAAATAATTCAAATCTTTTTGAAAAGAAGAAATTTTATTTGTACCTACTTAGTCACCAACTTTTTACAATACTTTATGAATTTTTTAATATAAGTAAGAAAAAGATAACATATAATATATATATATATATATATATATATATATATATATATATATATATATATATATATATATATATATATTTATTTACTTAAAAAAAAAATTATAAAATAAATAATTCTTTAATTTTTTAGAAAGAAACGAAAAAATTATTAAATCAAAAAAAACATTTGTTGAAGTTATAAAAAAAAGTGCATATATTATAAAATATTTATGTTCATACCTAGATTCAATTCTATATTTTGATAACAGGTTAAAGTTAAATTATTAAAAAAATTAAAAAAATATATATATATATATATATATATATATATATATATATATATATATATATATGAATAAGATATATGTATTTATAAATTTTACTTAAATACTTTTTATTTTTTTTTTTAGAATAAATAAGATATTATTAAGAAATGCTAATTTTTTTATGAATTTTCTAAAAAATAATAAGAATACACTGAATTTGTCAAAAATAGCTTTTCCAGTTTTAATTCAAATTGTAGATATTTATGAAATAATTTCTAAAAATAATGAAATAAGTGAAGAAAAATATGAAGAAAAACAAATTCTGAAAAATGTTTTTTTAACTAGTTTATCAATACTTGAAGATAATTCTATTCAATTTTGTTATTCGTTATTAAATGAAAAAAAAAAAGAAATTTTTAATGTCCTGTCTAGTTAAGTATATTTTTTTATAAATATAATACTACATGATCTGTTAATAAAAAAAAAAAAAAATAAATTAATTTTATTTATTTATGTTTTTAATTTAATTAATAAATACTTAGTAATTTTTTTTTTGCTTTATAATTTTGTTAATTCTTTTTTTTTTTTTTTTTTTT
>NW_021628276.1:804382-805411 GCF_900005855.1 Plasmodium gallinaceum | reverse complement strand
AAAAAAAAAAAAAAAAAAAAAAAAAAAATTTAATAAATAGCTTAAATTATATATGGAAAAGTATTATTAATATTTATAATATTAAATAGTAATATATTGAATATATAAATAAAAGATATATGAATATAAAAGCTATTTTTTTTTTTTTTTTTTTTTATATGTTTACATTAAATATGACATTTTCGAGTAATAAATTTATATTATGATCAAAAAAAGCAATATCTCCTATAACTTTATTAAAATTTATTTTGGTATTTTTTTTATTTTTTATGTAAAGTTCAATTTTAGACTTTTCTTTGAATAATTGTGAAATTTGTTTATGAAGAATACTCTTTTTTTTATATCTCCCTATTAAATGAGAAAAAAAATAATCATAATAAAAATAGTCATAATAAAAGAATAATTAAAATAAAACCTGTATATTTTTTAATAAAATGTTTAATTTTAAACTCGACTTCCTTCTTTTTTGTATTTAATTCTCTTAAAATACCTATAATGTAAAGAAAAAAAAGGTTTCTTTAAATATCATATATATAAAAATAATATTATCTTTTATCATAATTCTTTAATTTAATTTTAAATATATTAAGAACAAAAAAAAACGTTAATACTTTGTTTAGTATTTTTATTATGGATGTTTTTAGTTAAACATAAGTTGGTGTTGTTTGTTTTTGGTTGTATACAATAAGGTAAATAATATTTCACATAATTTATATTATTTAATTTTTTATAATTCATTTTTGTATTAATTATTATTTTTATCTGTTTATCAATTAGTTTCTCTTCATAATTATCTATAAATTTTTTTTTTCTTTCAGAATTTAATACAACATTATTAATATCACATAATAAGTGTTTTCTCTTATCAAAATTTTTTTCTATTTCCTCCAATACATATTTCATATCAAAATTTTCGCTAAATAAATTTATTTTATCGTAATTCATTTTCAATTTTATATCAAGATATAAGAAAAATTTTATTTTTTTTTTCTACAAATAACAAAAAAAAAAAAAAAAAAAAAATAAAAT
>NW_021628276.1:801867-803382 GCF_900005855.1 Plasmodium gallinaceum | reverse complement strand
AAAAAAAAAAAAAAAGTACAAATAATAAAAATAAAAAAATTACCACATGATAAAATTATGAGTATAAAATAACAAAAGAAATAAATTAAAAAATAAAAAAAAATGAATGAAAAAAAAAAAATTTGGACATTTTTTAATATTTATTTGGATTTTGTTTTTTTTAAATGATTAAATTTTTTCTCAAAGAAAATTTTCATATATTAAATGAATTTTAATAATATATAAAAAAATTAAATTTAAAAAACTTATTTATTTAATCAAGTACAATTCAACTAAGATTTTATTCTTTAAAATATTTAAAATTAAATAAAAAATAAACTAAATTTTTTTTTTTTTTTTTGTATTTTTTTTTTCTATTTTTAATCCGTTTAAAAGAAAAATGGCGAATATAGCTAGAGAGCTTCTAAAAAAGCAATTTCTTGGTATTTTTATAATTTTCTTTTTAAAAACTAAAAAGCATAAATATATATATTAATATAATGTTCTTATTTTATATATATATAAATATATGTGTTTATAATAATAGAATTAACAAGGGATCATAATGCTGGTTTTTCTGTTGGGTTAGTTGATGAATCTAATTTTTTTGAATGGAATGTATGTTTTGAAGGACCCAAGAATACACTCTATGAAGGTTAAGAATTTAAAAATATAGGAAATATTGTATATATAAAAAATTGAAATATTTAATAAATACAAATAAACTAATATTTAATTATTAACATATTCTTTTTTATAGGAGGTATTTATAATGCCACACTTTCTTTTCCATCAGACTTTCCTAATCATCCTCCCCAAATGAAATTTACCCAAGAAATGTGGCATCCAAATGGTTAAAAAATATTTTAAATTAAATAAGTTATATTTCATATATATATATATACATATATATTTTGTTTATTTAGTTTTTCCTGATGGAAGAGTATGTATTAGTATATTACACCCTCCTGGTAAATAAAAGAAAAAAATATTTAAATATAAAAAACATATAATAAGAAAATAAAAATTAATGTTTATAATTAATTTTTTTTTTTTTTTTTTTTTTTTGGTTAAAAAGGAGTTGATATTTATAATGAACAAGAAAAACCAGAAGAAAGGTGGAGACCAATATGGTCAGTAGAAGGTATTTTAGTTAGTGTAATTTCTATGCTTAACGAACCAAATTTAGAATCACCTGCTAATGTAGATGCAGCGGTATTTTTAAATTTTTTCTTCTCAATTTTATTATTTTATAAATTATTTTTTTTAAATATATATATCATTTTCTATAATAAAATTTTGTCTTCCTTAAAAATTTGTTCTTATTTATGAAGAACAATTATCATTCAACATGATAAATTATTTATAAATTGTTTTACATATTATTTAGAATATTTTTATATAATTTATTTTATCATACATTTATTATAAAGAATATTTCTAAGATATTTATGAAGAAATTGTATACATATATATATATATATATATATATATATATATATATATATATATATATATATATATATATATATATAT
>NW_021628276.1:794968-800867 GCF_900005855.1 Plasmodium gallinaceum | reverse complement strand
TATAAAATAACATTTTAAACATATTTTTAACAATTTTTAATTTTATTTTATTTTATTTTATTTTTATTTTTTTTTTTTTTTTTTGTTAGCACATTCTTGCAAGAGCTCTAACTTTACTTTTATATTCATGTAGGTTATTTTTTAATTGTACCTAAAAAAAAAAATATAAATATATATATATATATATATATATATATATATATATATATATATATTTTTTTTTTTTTTTTTAGGTACAATTAAAAAATAACCTACATGAATATAAAAGTAAAGTTAGAGCTCTTGCAAGAATGTGCTAACAAAAAAAAAAAAAAAAAATAAAAATAAAATAAAATAAAATAAAATTAAAAATTGTTAAAAATATGTTTAAAATGTTATTTTATAAAATTAAACATATATATATATATATAATTTTTAAGTAAAATGAACTTTTAATAAATTAAAAAAAAAAAATTATTTTAAAAAAAGCTTTCTGAAATCATCATTTGTCATAGAACTAGTTGTATGATCACATCTTTTTTCAGTTTCTTTTACTATATTTTCAGTGTCTTTACTTAAATTTATTCTTTTTTTTTCATAAAAATAATTTTCGTTTCCATATATTTTATTTTTTTTTCTATCTATATATGAATTTTTATCAAAATCTGATATTCGCTTAACTTCTGAATAGTTTTTATTTTTATTATCTTGGAATTTTGATATTAAAATATTTCTACCATCTAAAATAGAATCATTAAGTATTAAAGAAGATGTTGCATCATTTGGATTTTTAAAAGTAATATATGCAAAACCCTTATTTCTTTTTATATTATTTTCTGAAATTTTTTTACTTAGATATATGTTTTCTATTTCTCCAATTTGCTCAAAAAAACTTTGTAATTTGTGTTTTCTTGTATTATAATGTAAATTTTTTACCACAATTGTACAACTATTTTCTTCTTTTTTTTTCTCTTCTTTTAATTTTTTCGTTTTCTCTTTATTTAATTTTATTTTCTCTAAATCTAGTAAAATTTTTTTTTTGATTATAGGTATAGAATAGTTTAAATTAAAATCCATATTTTCTGATTCATACAATTTAATAGTTTCAACACATTTAATAACGTCGTCATTATTTTCTAATTCAATATAACCATGTCTGCATGTTTTAAAATAAAACATATATATATATATATATGATGTATTATATTTTTTTATATGAATATATATGAAATTTTTATAATAAACAGAAATTTTTAATTTTATATTTTTATTACTTGTTTGTACTGTTACCAAGAAGTCTTATATCCCTAACAGGGATTGAATGACTAGAAAAAAATTTTGATATTTCTTCCTTTATATCTAAATCATTTTCAATATTACATTTTTTAAATTTAATAAAAACTTTATTTTCTTCATATAATGATTTTTGTGGGTTTGAAATGCATGTAAAAAGATCTACATCTTTTATATTAAATTTTTTAAAATTTTCAACATTGCTGTTTTCTAAAGTATTTAAAAAATTTTTTACATTTTCATTATTATCAAATTCAACATATGCATACTTTTTAGATTTACCTTTACAATCATAAATTATTCTTGTATCTACATAACCTGAAATTTTTGAAAAAAAAATTTCTAAATCTTCTTTTTTTATATCTTCAGTTAAATTTTTAACATACAATTTATTTTCTTCTAATGAAGATATATTGTTTAATAATAAGCTCTTGTCTTGTGAACTTTTAATTAAATAATGTTTAGGCTTTTTTTCCTCATTATTCATTTTATCTTCTCTTTTAATAATTTCTTTATCTTTTATAATTTTTTTGTCATATTTTGTTTCATTTTCATTTGTTCTAATATCTTTGTCATTTTCTTTATTTTTAATTTTTATATTGGTTTCATTGTTTACATTATCTTTTTTTTTTTTTTCTTTATTTTTTGAATTATTCCTATCAAACATTTTTTTTTTTGAATTATTATTTTCAATTTCCTCTTTTTTATGTTGTACTTCATTTTCAGGTTTTGAAGTATTTTTTCTTTTTTTATTATTCTTTTTTTTCAAGTTTTTTTTTTCATTTGGAATGTTTTTTATCTTTTCATTATTTAACGATTTCTCATCTTCTGTAACATTTAACAAATGATTTTCTTTCTCCTTGTTTTCAATGTTGTTGCTTATTTTTCTTCTTTTCTTATCAGAATGTTTATACATAATTTAAAAACAAAAAAAAAAAATTATATATATATATATATATGTGTAATAAAACAAACATATATATTTTTGATATCAAATATATATATGTATGATTTTTTTATATTTTTAATTTTTAAAAAAAAAATAATTAAAATTTATATAATCAAAAAAAAAAAAAAAATAAAAAAATAAAAAAAAAATAAAATATTTATACACTTGCATTGACATAATTAAAAAACGATAAGAAAGAAAATATAAGTAATATCTCAATTGATATGTTAAGATAACCATATTATTTTTAACTAAAAATGCGTTTAAAAAAAAAAAGAATATATATAACAAAAAAATAAGTTATTGATAAATTTAAGGTTACAATAAAATTTTAATGCAAAGTTATTTATTTTAATTTTTTTATTTTTATTTATTTTATTTATTTATTTTTTTTTTTTTTTGCTTTTATAATAAAATTGAATAAATTAATCCAAAAAAAAAAGAAAAAAAAAAAAAATAATAAAATAAAACATATTTTCCTTTTACAACATCATTTTTAAAATTCAAAATATTTTATTATTTAAAAGTTATAATAAATAATTTATAAAAGAAATGATAAGATTTACGTAATAAGTTATAAATATTTTATTGTTTAAAAATTATTATAAAATTATAAGTTTAGATTATTTGTTTAAATACTTTATATCATTTAAGTATCATAATTTTTAAAACAAAGGTTACTTTTCTTTAAAATTATACTAATGTAAAAAAAATTTAATATTGAATTTTATTTATTTTTATGAATAAAATTATTAGGAAAATTTGTTTTTAGTAAATTATTAATTCAACTTAGAAAAAAATATAAATATATAAAGTTTATATATATATAAAATTATAAAGCAATAAAAGATAACTATATATATATATATATATATATATATATATATATATATATATATATATATATATATATATATATATATATACATTTATTATTTTCATATTTGTTTTACTATATATTGTCTATTTTAAAATGGCAAATGGATGGAATGCTGAACAAATTTTTGGGGGTGTAATGTCATATACATATGATGATATAATATGTATGCCTGGATATATAGATTTTTCATTAAGTGAAATAGATTTATGTAATAATTTAACGAGTAATATTTCTCTTAAAACTCCTATAATATCTTCACCAATGGATACAGTAACTGAACACAAAATGTCTATCTCATTGGCATTAAGTGGGGGATTAGGTCTTATACATAATAATATGAGCATTGAAAATCAAATTGAAGAAGTTAAAAAAGTGAAAAGATTTGAAAATGGTTTTATTTTTGATCCTTATACGTTTTCACCAGAAAATACTGTAGCAGATGTTCTTGAAACAAAAAAAAGAGTTGGTTATAAATCTTATCCAATAACAGTTGATGGCAAAGTTGGTTCTAAACTAGTGGGAATAATTACAAGTGTTGATTACCTTTATTTAACAAATAAAAGTAAAAAAATTCGTGATATTATGACTACTGATGTAGTAACTGGAAATTATCCAATAAATTTAACAGATGCAAATAAAGTACTTTGTGAAGAAAAAAAAAGTGTTCTTCCTATTGTTAACAATAATTATGAATTAATAGCTCTTGTATGTAGGAATGATATGCATAAAAATAAAATTTTTCCTTATGCTTCTAAAAGCAAGAACAAACAATTAATTGTTGGGGCAGCTATATCAACAAGAGAAGAAGATTTAGAAAGAGCAAATCAATTAATTAAAAATATGATAGACGTAATATGTATTGATTCTTCACAAGGTAATAGCATATATCAAATAGATACAATTAAAAAAATTAAGTCAGCATATCCTGAAGTACCAATAATAGGAGGAAATGTTGTTACATGCGACCAAGCGAAAAATTTAATTGATGCTGGTGCAGATATTTTACGTATTGGAATGGGAAGTGGATCTATTTGCACTACACAAGATGTGTGTGCAGTTGGAAGAGCACAAGGAACAGCTGTATATCATGTAAGTAATTATGCACACACAAGGAATATTAAAACGATAGCTGACGGTGGAATAAAAAATTCAGGTAATATTGTCAAAGCACTATCTTTAGGTGCAGATTTTGTCATGTTAGGAAATTTATTAGCAGCAACAGAAGAAAGTTGTAGTGACTATTATTTTGAAAATAATGTTCGTTTAAAAATTTATAGAGGTATGGGAAGTATGGAAGCCATGTATAATAAAAATTTTAACTCGAAAAGTAGATATTTGGTGGAAGATAAGAAAATCAGTAGCTTTGATGATCAAAATGAAGAAATAAAAGTATCTCAAGGGGTTTCGGCAAGTTTAGTTGATAAAGGATCAGTTTTAAATTTAATTCCTCATCTTGTAAAAGCTGTTAAACATGGATTTCAGAGTATGGGAATAAAAAATATACAAGAATTGCATAAAAAATTATATTCTGGAGATTTGAAGTTTGATGTAAGGTCTTTCAATGCTATAAAAGAAGGAAAAATAAGTGATAATTTAATATTTAGCAATAATAAATATACTTCATAAGTAATGTATAAAAAAAAAAAAAAAAAAAAAAGTAAAAAATTAAAATAACGTATAAAAATATAAAATCTTTAAACGTATTTATTTGTAAAAGCGAATATATTAATTTCTCTTTCTAATTTCTTATTAAATTTGTCTAATTTTTTTTTTTATTTATATTTAATATATTAAAAAACAAAAAGATAAATAAATTAAATAAAATAAAACAAAATTAATATAAAAATTTTTTATATATTTTTATTTATATAATTCTTGTTTTAATTAAATGTTTTATTTTAATAAATTTTATATTTTAGTTAATCTCATGCTAATATTAATCTTTAATTGACCTCATTTTATTTTATATATATAAAATTTTAAAGTTAAAATATCGAATATATTAACTGTGCTTATTTGAACTATTATATTTTTTTTTTTTTAAATTTTATTTCACTTTTAAATAATGCGCTGATGGATACCTTCTTTTTTTTTTTTTTTTTAATATAAAAGGTTTGACATTCATTTTATATTCTTTATCTCTTGGATAATACTACTGTTATAAATTAAGGAATATTAATATATTTAATGAAATTCTTAAAAATCCTAAAAAATAGTAACATATTTCTATTATATATAAAAATAAGAAATAATAATTTTAAAAAATTGAGATTTTAGATATTATAAATTAATATTTTAAAAGAAAATAATTTTTCATTTTCTTTTTTTTTTTTTCTAGTTTAGATAATGATTAGAAAAATTATTAATTAAAATAAATAGAATTTCTTTCAATGGAATATATATAACTAATTAAAATTGAAATATATTTATTTTCAATTATTTATTTTTAATATCACATCTTATTTTTAATAAAAAATTATTTCTAAAAATCCAAGAAAAAATAACTAATTATTATGCTTTAAAAGAATATTTAAAAACATTACACGTTTTCCTTAGATAACATTTTAATGAATATTATTAATATCTTATTTAAAGATAATGTTTATACGTATACTATTTGAATCTATATTTATTTTAAGATTGTTCATACATCTTTTAAAATTTAGTCAAAATTAAATAGTAACACATAAAAATGTCTACAAAATTTTTTATGAAAAACGTTTACAAATTTAATAAAAATTATTTTAATAAATCACAACAAAACATTTTAAATATTTGTAAACTATTTAAAATAAAAA
>NW_021628276.1:791788-793968 GCF_900005855.1 Plasmodium gallinaceum | reverse complement strand
AAAAAAAAAATAAAAAAAAAAAAAAATTAAAAAAAAAAAAAAAAAAAAAAAAAAAAAAAAAAAAAAAAAATGTACTTTATTGTCTATTCTTACCTATTAAAATTTCTTATTTTAAAAAATTAATGATTAACTTTTATCATTTTATCCACCCAGATATTAACATAACCAACTAATTTTTCATAATATTTTTCATCATATTTATAATATAATGTATTAGAGGGGAAAAATATAGAACTTTCATCTTTTTTTTCAGAAGTTCTATCAAAATGCATCATAAAATTTGAAATAATATGTTCATACATGAGATTAATGTTTTTTTTATTTATAATAATTATTTTTTTTAATGTATGATTATCTATAAACATATTAAATAATGACCATACTTTTTTAAAAAAAGAAGGAACATTTATAATATATATTCTATATAAAACATCAGTGTAAAATTCATTAAATATATTAATAATTTTCTTGATACAATCAACACTAATCATATTATTTAAGTCAAATTTTAAACAATCTACAACTATAACCAATTGTAAAGAGGATTCATCAAATTTTATTTTTTCTGAATTATCTAAGTTATTGTTTTTCTGATAACATTTTTTATAATCAACACTATTCATACACATATCAACATGATATACTAACATTAATATTAGTTCTTCTTCTTTTATATCCAACTTTTCTTGTATCTTTATATATAATAGTGGTCTTGATTTTAAATCATAACCACATCTAAAAATATTCATTTTCATTAAACTATTTCTTAAGTTTTTCGGATTTACAAAAATATTGTTATTATTAGTTGTATTATTTGAATTATTTAAAGTATCTTGTTTATTATTATAATGAATAATACTCATTTGTCTCCATAAAATACACTTAATTATTTTATTTAAAGTTTTTAGCATGTTATAATTATATGTATCTAAGAAACGTATAATCGTTGTATCATTAAAAAAATATAAATCTTTATAAAATATATTTAAATTTTTTTTTTTTTCATAATTTTCATTATTTGAAAAAAAATTTCCTAACCAATTCACGCTACTTTTTATTTCATTATATGTGTCTTCTATTTTATTTCCTAATGTCATACTTAAGTCATTATTTAATATATCGTATGACTTTTTGTTTTTGTCTTCATTTTTATTATTACTTTTTTCTAATTTAACACTTTCATTTATTATTTTAGAATTTTCATTTATCATTTTATTTTTTTCATCAACTAAGTTATTATTATCATTATTATTAATGTTTAATTGATTATGGTGATTTTTGTAAGCAATATTATATAATTCTTTTTTAATTTTTAAAAATATATCAATTTCTTCCTTTTTTCTGCTATGTAAGGCATTATTTATGTCACTCATCTGATCATTAACGAAAAATTCTATTTTATCTTTTTTTATTTCAAAATAATCTGGCCTTTGTAAAATATCTACACCTATATAGTTGTACTTTTCTACATCATTCATATAATCTATATTGTAATCTAAAAAATTATCTAAATTTAAATTAGTTTTATTTTCATTATTTTTTACTTCATCGTTATTATTTTCAATCGATATAAAACTTTCATTATCACTCATTTTTTAAAGGAGAGAAACAAAATAAAAAAAAAAAAAGGAAAGGAAAGTAAAAGGAAAAGGAAAAGGAAAAAAAAAAATAATAAAGAAAAAAGAAAACAAAAATCAAATATGATATTATAAATAAATTTAATTTTATGCTACAAATATTTTTTATTGTATTTCCTTATTTCTACGATTTATAGCGTTTATTTTTACTTGCAATTCATAATAATATTTCATTATTATTACTACTAATATTACCAACTACACTTTTATATATTTTTTTTTTTTTTTTTTTTTTTTTTTTTTTTTTTCTTATTTTTTCATTTCTTTATCTTATTTTGTTTTTTTTTAATTTTTGGTTGAAAAGTCTTAAGTTACATTAAAAGTTTGAATATCTATGTTTACACATAAAATAGTACATTTACTAAAACAATATTAACCATATATTTTTAAATTTATACATATGTATATATTTAATGTAAAAAAAAAAGTTTCAGTTATAATTTAAATATAATTTTAAATGTAGTAATAATAAAATAAAACCTTTAACGTTATAAGAAATTAAAATTAAAATTTTTTTTTTTTTTTTTTTTTTTTTTTTTTTAT
>NW_021628276.1:789934-790788 GCF_900005855.1 Plasmodium gallinaceum | reverse complement strand
AAAAAAAAAAAAAAAAAAAAAAAAAAATGTGTATTAAATATAATGTAAATATAGAAAGCTCTTACATTTATAAAATTAAAAAAAAAATTTATCATAAAAAAAAAAAAAAAAAATCATAATAATATTAAAAAAAAAAAGTTATATAGTAATATTTAAATGATATAACGATAAAATAATTTTACATAATGAAAAATAATAAACACTTATTGGAAAAAACAAAAAAAAAATTAAGTCTTTAACTTAAAATTTAATTAATAAAATATTATATGAATATTTTTATAAAAACTTCCTACAAAAAATAAAAATGATAAAAAAAAAAGATGTAGCAATAGATGCGCTTATAATGTTTTTCCTATATACTTTTGTTTTCATAAAATTCAAATAATCCATATTATACAAATTTTTTTTTTTTTTTTTTTTTTTTTCATCGGAATAAAATAACATAGACATATAAAGATATGTGATAATGACAATATACATCTTTTTTACTTTTCATTTTGTTATTAAGTTGTTAACTTATAGCAAAAGAATATAAAATTATTTTTAAGGTGTTTAAAAAGAAGTACTTAAAGATTGCATAAGTATTAAGTAAATTTAAATGTATATTTTAAACTTGTAATTTTCATTGAAATAAATATGGAAGATAAACAAAGAAAGAATTAAATATATATAAAATATTTTTTCTTGTTATATTTATATAAATTTAGTTTTTTATAATTTATGAAAAAAATTATAAATAAACATGGAATTTTATATGAACATTATTCCAATTTTTTATTTTTCAAATAAACAAATAGTTGATACATGAATAAAACAAAAAAAAAAAAAAAAAAAAAAAAAAAAAAAAAAAAAAA
>NW_021628276.1:784052-789927 GCF_900005855.1 Plasmodium gallinaceum | reverse complement strand
AAAAAAAAAAAAAAAAAAAAAAAAAAAAAAAAAAAAGACAAAAAAAATAAAAAGAAGATAAAAAGAAGATAAAAAAAAAAAAATTGATGTAATGAATACATTAATTTATTACTATGTAATAACTTCAAATTTCCTTCTAATATATTTCCAAACATTTATATCACTCAAGTAACTAAAATTTGAAAAAAAATTTTTATAAATATTATTTTTCAAATTGTGAGTATCATTATGAATGCTTTGAATATCTATTATATATTTAAATATTTTAATATATCTATGCATAATATTGCGGTTGTATAAATTATTTTTAATAGCAGTTTTTAAAAGATATAGAAATTCATTCATCTCTTTACCAAATATATAAACATTATGATAATAATATTTATTTTTATGCATCTCTAAAAAAAACATTTCAGAATTCCATAAGATAAAATCAATAATTTGCAAATTAAATAATTCTTGATTCTCTTTGTAATTTTTTAGAAAAATACGCAAAAAAATTCTAATGTCTTTAAAATTATAAATATAATTATTGACTTTTTTATATACTTCATCACATTTGTAAAAATTACTTTTGGGTGATAAATTACTTTGATTTTTCAATTTTTCAAAATTTTCATATATACTTTCATTTACAATTTTATCTTCTTGTTTATCTTCAATTTTATTTTTATTTTTTCTATTTTTATCATCTTCTTCTTCTTCTTCTTCTTCTTTACCTTCAATTTTATTTTCATCTTTTCCATTTTTATCTTCTTCTTCTTCTTCTTCTTTACCTTCAATTTTATTTTTATCTTTTCCATTTTTATCTTCTTCTTCGTTTTTATTTTCATATATTTTACTTACTATGTTCTCTTCATATGTAGAAAAATTGGTTTTTAATGATAATTCTTCTATCTTTTTATAAATCGAATAAAAGAAAAAATTAATAAACTCCTTAACATTTTCATTATTATCTTCTTTTATAAGGTTAACAATATTTAAAACGTATGTATGAGGATATGTATTAAATTTTTTAATGTTGCATTTATGGAGAATTTCTAAAATTTGCTTCATTCTACTAGTTAATAATTTTATAACATCATAGTTTTCATTTTTCAAATTAGTAATATTAGCAATTTTAATAAAAAAAAATATATCATAAATATTTTCTAAATTTAATGAATTAATAAAATGATGTAAAAGAAAAAAGAACTTTTTCCATATAAATATTAAATCTATTGTAAAAAAAGAAATATACTTAAATGCTTTTATAACCACATAAATATCTTCATATAAATAATAGGAATACTGATCAATAAATGAAAAGATATTTGTGTCTATAAGGTTATATGCTATTTCTGAAACAATTCGAATAACATCAGGATTTTTATAAAATAATAAGCTTAATAAATATAAATTGTAAACAAATTTTAGTAAATGTACATTTCTAAAATTAACATATATGTGAATATCATGAGTTAAATCATAAATAAACTCAGAATCCTTAAAAATTAATTTGTTCAAGATAGAATTTTGTTTAAATAATTTTATGTTTTTTTTTTTTTTTAGTACTTCGTTTATTATATCATTATTTCCTTCTTTTAGTTTATTATCTGTATTTTTATAAGAATCTTGAATATTTTCCTTTTCATTTAAAAAAGTTTTTATATCTTCTTCTTTTTGTTCTTTTTGTTCTTTTTCTGAATCAATGAATTTACTCTTCAAATTTTTATTGCTATTGTTATAATTACCTATATTAGTGATGTTCATATGTTTTTCATTATCCAAGTCATATTTAATTTCTTTTATTTTATTACTATATTCATTATCATTGTAACTATTCATAGTTTCGTTAGTATTACTAATAATGTTATTATTTCCATATTGATTTATCATATATTTTCCTACTTGTTCAAAGTTTTTGTAATGAATTTTATTTATGTTTTTATATAAAAATAAACTATTTTTGTCATTATTATTAGTTCTTAATATGGTATACTTTTTATTTCTAAAAAAATTAGAATAATAATTTTCAAAAATTATTCCTTTTCTGTAATTATATATGAAAAAGGATAAAATTTTATTTATCTCATTATCTTTTAACATACTTTTTTTACTTAACAATTCTTGTTTACAACAAATCATTATATCTATATTAGAATTTTTAAATAGATCATAGTTATATAAAATATTCAATAATTCTTCTAAATCGAAAAAATTAAAATGATTAATAAATATATTTATTATTTTGAGAACTATTTCATCTCTTTCATTAAATTTCGATATCATTAAATAATGTAATAATTGTGACAAAAAATTCAAATATTCTTTTTTTTTCATCATGTTCGTATATTTTATATAGGAAATATAATTTTCCTTATTTTGTTTTTGCTCTTTTGTTTTTACATCATAAAATAATAAATCTGAAATTTCTTTTTGTTCTGGTATATTTTCATCTTTTAAAAATTCTAAAATTTTATTTATATCTTTCTGAAAGTAATTGAATATCATTTTAAATGTATCATTATCTATGTATTTATATTTTATTAATAAAGGAAGTAATATTTTGAAATGATAAAAATTAATATTTGATGAATGAACTGTGTATGTTTTAAAATAATTAAAAATATGTTGCAAAAGTGATATATTTATTTTTTTATGTATATTATTACTAAAATAGGTATATTCATTTAAATAAGCCAATAAAATAATGAAAGAATTCATATTAAACAAGTGAAATGATTTTGATAAAATTAAAATTAGCAAGTTATATATATTCAAATTAATGTAAAATAGTTTCAGACGATTCATATATTTAATTAAAAAAATTATGTTTTTGTCATTCAAAATTAAAGTTCTACGATTAACATTTATATTTTTTTTTTCATTTAGTACATATAAATAATATTTTAATAATTCTTCTAATGCATAAGTTAAATGTGCAAATCTTTTATCATATAAATACTCATTAATGTTTAGAGTTTTAAATCGATCTATATACATAAAAGCATACATAATATTTATCATATTTATCCTTTTACTCTCTTTAAATATATCTAAAATAGTACTTACATTTTCTCCTTTTTTTATTTTCTCATTAATTTCTTTTATTTCATCATCTACTTGAAACATATGTATATATTTGGTTATTATTACTTTATTTATATTATCATCTGTAGCACTATTTTTTATTTTTTCTTTTACAAATTCATCAAATTCTTTATTCTTTTCTAATTTTTCATGTTCATCATAATTTGTATTAGGATAACTATTAACATATTCTGTATTTGCATTATCATTAAACTCCTTTTTAATTTCCTTTACTGATTCATTTATATAATTATCTCTGTCAATGTAGAAATCATTTTTTATTTTTTTTAAAAAGTTGATACTTTCTAAATTTTCTTTCAACATTTCATCATTTATATTATCTTCCTTATTTGTTTTATCTATATGTATTTCTTTATTTTCTTCACTATCTATCTTTTCATTATCTCCATCATTTACTAAATCTTCTCTACCAAAATATTTATCTCTTTTTCCTTTGTAAAATGATCTGGGGAAATCATTCTTATAATTATTTAAAAAATCATTCATTAAATTAATATCAACATTTTCAACTAAATTTTCTTCCTTTTCTCTTAATGTAAATTTTTTTTTGTATTCTATTTTTTCTTCGAGAAATTTTTTTTTCAAAACTCTATCGTAATCATAGCTGTATTGCATTGTTAGTTTTTCATTATTTTTTATTTTTTCTTCTTCTTCTAATTTTTCTTTTTCTATTTCTTCTTTGCTTTTATCTTTAACTAAATTCGCTAAACTTCTAGGATCATTTTCATAATTACAAAAATTTATATCAAGTAAGTCTTTTTCGCTTAATGAATTTAATTCTTCTTCTCTTTTTTTTTCTTCTTCTTCTAATTGTTTTTCATCATAATCACATTCATTGAATATTTTATCTAATTCTTTATAATATTCTTCATAATCATCTTTTGTTTTTTTTTTTTTTGCATATTTTCTTATTATTTTCCTCTTGTATTTATGTTTGCAATTAGAAATTTTATTAATTACATAACTATAATTGTTATTTTTTACTTTTACACAATAAATATTTATAAGTAACAAAAAAACAATGAAAACAGAAAAATTAATACATTTTTGCATTTCTATTTTTTATTTTATTTTTTTTTTTTTTTTTACTTTTATTATATACATACAGATTTTCATTTACTTTTCATTTTATATAAAATATTTATTATGAAGTTTTAATTAAAAAAAAAAAAAAATAAAATAAAATAAAATATCTTAACACATTTTTATAAGTGTATTATTTTTTTATTTTTTATTTTTTTTTTTTTTTTCTACTAAACAAATGATAGCTTCAAAATATGTAAAATAAAAATAACATTTTAAATACTTTAATTCTAAAAATAATAATCGTTAAAATATTATTAACTACATTGATAACATTTCTAATATTATTATAATATTGGTATCATTTCAATTTTATGTATTATTTAATTTTTATTTTTTCCTTATGTTTAATAATTAGACAAAAAATTGCAATTTTTTTTATTATATATTTTTAATTAATTTAATTTATGACTTATTTTTTTATTTTGTTTAATAACAATTTATAATAATCATCTTTTAATATATTTATTTTTTTAATTTTTAATGAAAAAATTAAATGTTAATAAAAAAAAAAAAAAAAGATTGAGAATGAATCATTTTCAAATAAAAAAAATTTAATAAATAATAAAATGAAAAAAAAAAAATAAAGAGAATAAGAAAAGCATAAGTGAAAGATATTTATTTTTAAAAGCATAATTTTTTTTTTCTTTTAATCATTAGTTGGTTAAAAAGCCAATTCATTGAAGAATCTATTCCGTATCCTGTTTTAGATGAACATTCCGCTAAATGGCTTTTAATATAAAAAAAAAAAAAAAAAAAAAAAAAGTTTATATAAATATATATGATATATAGTTTTATTTTAAAAATTTTAAATATCATTTAATATTAGATCTATTTTTCTTACCAATTTTTATCAACAATTTGATCTATTTTCAGTTCTTTTCTAATATGTTCTAATAGCATGCAATTTTTTTTATCTTGTTTACTTGCTAAAATTAAAAAATCATCTATATGACTAAAATCTTGTAAAATTTTATAAAATCCCTTTTTAGCTATTGAAAAAAAAAAAAAAAAAAATTAAAATAAAAATATGAAATTAAACTAGAGATAATCTATATAAATTTGGTTATTATTTGTCTATTATATGTGAATTTTAACTGCTATATAAGCAATATTCCTATATATAAAATTTCATTTTATTATACATATGTATTATTTATTTTTTTTTTTTTTTTAAACCTATTTTTAGTCTTCCCCTGTCAGATACATCAATGAAATAAATAACAGCATCAATGTCTATCCTATTAATAGACACCTAAAAATTCCCAAAAGGAAGAAATTAAAGAAATTAAAGAAATAAAAAATATATATATATATATATATATATATATATATATATATATATATATATATATATATATATATATATATATAATATGATAAAAAGAATTTTTTTTTTTTTTTTTTTTTTTTTTTTTTATGTGTGTGTGTGTATGTGAGAGAGAGAGACAGACAGAGAGAGAGTTAGTGTGTGTGTGTGTGTGTGAGAGAGAGAAAAAAAAAATAAAAAAAAAAAAAAAAAAAAAAAAAAAAATATATATATATATATATATATATATATATATATATATATATATATATATAAAAAATAAATATAAAAAAAAAAAAAAAAAAAAAAATATATATATATATATATATATATACATATATATTTTTTTTTTTTTTTTTTTTTTTTCTTTCGCGCGCGCGCGCGCGCGCG
>NW_021628276.1:782308-784043 GCF_900005855.1 Plasmodium gallinaceum | reverse complement strand
GAGAGCGCGCGCCCGCCCGCGCCCGCGCCATAAAAACAAAAATATTTTCTCTCCCCCCCCCCCCCCCCCCCCCCACCCCAAAAAAAAAAAAAAAAAAAAAAAAAAAAAAAAAAAAAAAAAAAAAAAAAAAACACACACTCTCTCTCTCTCTCTCTATATATATATATATATATATATATATATATATATATATATATATATAATATGATAAAAAGAATTTTTTTTTTTTTTTTTTTTTTTTTTTTTTCATTTTACGTCATCTTCTATATTATATCTGGAATCCCATATGATTACTGAAAATTCTTCAAAATCAATTTTTTCAACAAAAAGACCTATTTAAAAATTATAAGAATATTTATTTTTATGTATATAAAAATATTATAAAAGAGTGAAGAGTTAAAAAAAAAAAAATAAAATAAAATAACCTTCTGTTGGTTTTACTTTTAAAAATTTATTATATAATAAATATTTTACGAAAGTTGTTTTTCCACTTTGAGCTGGACCACAGATTCTTATTTGAAAAATAATTTTTCTGTTAAATAATTTATTACAACAATCTCTAAAAAAAGTTATTATTTTATTACCCATTATAATTAAACATATATATATATATATATAGATATATATATATATAAATTATTCTTTAAATAAATAAAATAATATATTCAATATTAATAAAATTAAACTTATCTAAATTAAGTATATATTTTTTCACATTATATTATTTTATTAATTTTAATTTAATTTTTTTTATTTTTTTTTTTTCTATATTTCTCTATCTCCTTTTTTCCCTTTTTTTCTCCCTTTTTTTATATATATTTTTTTAATTTCATTATTATATTTTATTCTTTATAAAAACATTTACATTTTAATTACTCTTATTTCTCATATATGAAAATAAATAAAAAAGTAAAACTTAATTTTTATGGAATTATAGACTACTTGTTATATGTCACAAAAAAAAAAAAAAAAAAAAAAAAAATCTAAAAGACTACTCATAATAAAAGGAATTACACAAACTATAAAATATTTATGCACATTTATATGAACAATATAATTATATGTGGAAACATAATTATTATATATTATCATAAAAATCATAAAGATAAACACACATATATATATATATAATCTATATATGATAAAAATAAAATAGATTTCTTAAATAATTAATAGGAAATATATTTTAAAAAAAAAAAAAAAATTACATATAACCATATAAAAATATAATAGAACTTCAACATAAATATAGAAATGAATAAAATTAGGAAAAAAGGATAATTATATGTTTAAAAATTTTTATAGCTTTTATAAAAATAGTTATTAAAAAGAAAGAATAACAAATCAAAATTTTATATAAATTTATGAGATAAAAAAAATATATAATAAATAAATAAGTAAATGTAGATATATAGAACAATTATAACAAAAAAAAAAAAAAAAAGAAAGATAATAAATAAATAAATATATAATATTACTATAATGTTTTATTTAGAAAAAGGTAAGGATAATTTTTTTTTTTTTTTTTAAAAAAGTATAAAAGAAAGAAATTTTATAGAATTATAATTTAAAATATTCTTATAATTATATAAAAAAAATTACTTATAATATTTTTTATTCTTTTTACTTAAATTTAAAAAAAAAAAGCACAACACAAAAAATAATAAACTTAAGGAATTTATTCATATTTTGTTTACACTTTTAATTATCTTTTTTTTTTTTTTTTTTTTTTTTT
>NW_021628276.1:767714-781308 GCF_900005855.1 Plasmodium gallinaceum | reverse complement strand
TTTTTTTTTTTTTTTTTTTTTTTTTTTTGTGTGCACTAATTTTTTAATCTTTTTTTATAAATTAGATTTTATAAATATAATTATTTTTGTATTATTATTATTTTAAAATTAATTGAAAAGGAAAGCAATGTTTTAATTTGATATGTGTAACCAAATTTAATTTTTTTTTTTTTTTTTTTTTTTTTAATAATTATAAATTAAATGTGAATATAATATACAAAAAAAAAAAAAAAAAAAGAATTATTCATTTAAAAGTAGAAAGTAATACTTAAAAAAAAAAAAAAAGAGAAATATAACTATCAAAAATGTGTATATATAGAGTAAATAATGACTAATATAACGAAAGACTAAAGAACTAAAAAAGGAATAAAAGAAATAATTTTTTTAAAATAATTTTGGGATATTTATTTTTATATATTTGTCCAAATATGAAGATTAACTAATAGCAAATCAGATAAATTTTCAACATCATTCTCACTTGAAATATTTTTTAAGTTTTTTTGTAAGAATTTCGAAAGTTCATTTTTTAAATAAAAATTAGATAACAACTGAGAAGAGGAACAATTCTGGAAAAAAATATTTAGAAAATTCTTCCTATCATGTAATAATTTTATATTTTCCTTTTTATCTACTGTAGTACTCTCGGTACTTTCGTTATCCAAAATTGTATTTTTTTTATTAAAAAAATATTCAAGTATAGATAACATTAAATATTTAAAAGAAGGAGAATATTTTTCTTTATTTTTTAAATTATCATGTACATTTTTATAAAAATTTATAAAATCATACTCATTTAATATAATATCATTTTTAATTAATACCATCATAGATGAGAAAAAAAAGTAAGAGTATTCTTCAACAAAAATAATATATACTTTAAAAAGACATGAAAAAATATTTAAATTCCCATCTATTTTGTTATTATTAGTTGTGTATGCTTTTATATTACTCATGCTATTTTCAAATTCTAATAAATTTTCACTATCTCCTTTTTCACTTTCTTTTATTTCATTTTTTTTATCATTTGCCATTTCAAAATCATTTAAGTATTTTTCATTTTTCTTTAGATATAACAAAATTATAAAAGATTCATTCAGAATTTTTATGTAAATGTAATTATTACATAAAGTGTATAAATTCTTATTACTAAAAAAATTTTCGTAAAATTTGATAATTCTGAAATTTGATAAAAAGGAGTTTTCATTTAAAAGCGAAAATACGAAATGAGATATTAATGATGATGTTATCATAGGAAAATATATTTTTGCACAATTATAATAATATTGTTCATTCATTATTTTTATTTTATTAAAAATTTTTGTGTGTATATATTTTTCATTTCTTTTTTCAAGTAATTTAAATTCATCATATAAATATATTAAAAAGTAAAAAAAATTTTGAAACTCCTTCATCAAATTTATATCGTTTATGAAATGAAGGAATCTTTTTGGTAATATTTTAATAATATCAAAATAAATAAAAATAGATATTATTCTATTTTCATCTATTACCTCATCATTTTCCATATTTTTTTGAAATACGTTTTTTGATAATGATACATTTACATTATGACTATTCTTATATTCAATATTATTTATCTCTATGTTTTCATTAATAGTTTTCTTTTCATTTTTTTCATTATTAAATTCTTTTTTTTCATTGTCTTCCTTTTCTCTTTTCTCTACCTTTTGTTCATAAGCATTTAAATATTTTAATAATATATTTAAAGAATATTGCAAATTAATATGATATTTATAGAAAAAGCTTTTCATAACCGTTGATATTAATTCTTCTGAATTTATATTTTTTAAAAAAATATGAAAAAAAAATAAATAATTTTTCCCATTTCTATTTAAAACAATTTGATTTTTTAAAAATAGAAATAAGAAATATTGCTTACTATTAGTTTTTTTTTTTTTGTGAAATATTATTTCATTGCTTTTCAAAACATTATTTTTCTCTTTATCTGAAATTAAATAAAATAAAATGTGTAATAAAGCTGATAGGGATTCTGTATCATTATTTTTATTAATAAAATATCCTAAAAATTCCCACAATTTTTTTGAAATATAAAAAAAAAAAGGATTAATTGATGAACTAATATAAAAAAGGAACTCAAGAAATATTATAAATATTTTATAATTATTTAAATTGTTATTCACGAAACATTTTAATTGTGAAATAATAATTGATGATAAAAATTCATAAGGAAAGAAAAAATAGTTATCTAAATCTTTTTTTTCTTTATTTGCAAATATTTTTTTTTCTTTAAAATCATTAATATTATCAGTTATATTATTATTATTATTATTAATTAATACATATAATAATTTCTTTACAAGTTCAATATGAATTATAGACTTTTTAAAATAAGCAAATTTATATTTATTATTAATTATTTCTTTCATTATATTCATAAAAATAACACTTAAAACATTTAATCCTATCATATCAAATTCAATAAAATTATTAGGATTTTCCATTTTTTTACAATTCTGAAAATCATATTTCATTATTTGTTCTATAGATGAATAAAGCTTGCAAATGTTTTCTTTATTGGTATTAGTATTATCATTTTCATGATATGATACATTATCTCCTTTGTAAATATTATATTCATATTCTCCTTCTTCACTAATATTTTTCTTTCTGTTAATAAAATTATCTGATATATTTATGGTATTTTTTTCTTTATTTCTTAAATTATTATTCTCTATATTATTCAACTCATAAAAGTAATAAAGTTTCTTGTTAAATTCAACAAACTCATTTTGATCAATATTATATTTAACTAACTTTGATTTATTTTTTGAATATTTATCTATTTTTTCAATTATATCATCAGGTGCAAAAGTAAAAGTAGTAAAAATTATTTGCTGCACAGATTTCATATATAAATGAAACTCATCAAAAAATGAAACTCTTACATTTACGTCACTATTCTCATTAAAACAATATTTATATATCACCAATGCATCAGTAAATTTAATAAATATATCCAATAAGACATATTTAATTTTTTTTCTAATTAAGTCAAAATCACTTAAAATATTTTTTTTTTTCTTCTTTTTTCTTTTTTTAAATTTATTCCATATAAAACTAAATATATATTTAAAAAAGCAAAAATATTTTTTTATTTTTTTTTCAAGAAAAATAAAAATTGTTATAATTCGGTTTATACTTTTTTCTTTCTTTTCGTTTCTGTAACTAATTAAAAATTTTTTATTTAAATATAATTTCTCTAATTTTAATTTAATAATTTCTTCTTTTTCTTCTAAATCACCAATATTTACTTTTTTTTCTTCATCATTTTCGATCTTACTTATTATTTCACTACAAAAAAATAAAAATATTTCATTATTTAAACGGTTTGTTTTTTCTATTATTGTATAAAATAAATAAAACAGAATATAGTACGTTTTATCAAAATTATACAAAAATTTTCTGATGTTAAAAAAATTTTTTGTTATTTTTTTATCATAATTCAATTCATAAAAAATTTTCCTATTATGTAGGTAAATAGAGACTTGATCAATCACTTTATTTAAGCTTTTATAAAATAACATTGTTTGTTTAGGAGCATCTTCAATATTTTCATTATAATAAAAAACTAGTAAACTAACATTTTTTAATATGTCACTAAAAAAGTAATCTAAAAAGAGTACATGTTTTTTTTTATATAGACTTCTTATAATATCATTTATCATTTCATTAAATACGTAAAAAAATCTTTTTGAAATTTTTTCATTCATATAATGTGTAACCTTTTTTGCTTTGAAAAGAGTACATATAATTATTTTTAATAAATTTAAATTGATATTTATTAATTTTATCTCGAAAGCGAAACTACTTTTTTTTTTTCTTTCTTCCACATCTCCATTATTATCATTGCTATTATTTTTTATTAAAACAACATTGTCTTCATAATTACATATAAATGTGCAATCTAACAATTTTTTTTCTTTATCAGTTGATTTGTTTTCATTATCCTTTTTTTCTATAGAAGTATAATTTTCTATAATATCATCGTAATGTGTATTTTCTCTTTTTTTAAAATATATATTATTTATTAATATGTCATTTATTTTGGCTGAATTAAGTTCTTTTCTACATAAATCAAGATGATGTCTTTCATTAGGATTATTATCTATTTTTTCATATATATCTTTTTTTATTATAATCAAATCATTTATATAATTATTACAATCAATGTTGCTATTTAAGATATAATCATAAATTTTATCAATTAAGTCTAAAAAGAATTCTAGTAAAGAAAATATCATATTCATATAATCACAACTTTTTTCGTTTATATAAGTATAAATATTGTTAATTTGTTTTTTATTAATATATTTTAAGTCATTACTTAAAAACATTTTATCTATTAATTCTCCACTAAAAGTGTTTTCTTCCATGTAATAAGTTAAATTTTCAATTAATACATATATTAATTCAAATAAAATATAATAAATTTTTTTTATTTCAATTAGATGCAATTCATTATAAGAAAATAATAATATATCAAATAATTTTTTATTAAAATTGAAAGTTATGAATAATTCAATTATATCTAATGAATTCAAATTTTCTATAATTTTAGTAAAAATTATATACTCTTCATTTAAAGAATAATACTCTTCAATGACACCATTATAAGAAAAAATAAAATCATAAAATTTCTTTTCTTTTTTCAATTTATCTATGTAAGTATTTATATTTTCAATAATTATGTAAAACACGTTCTCATTTGAAATGTCTTTACACAAGTTTAACGTGTTCATCAAAAAAGTGTAACCGTCTTCTTTTTCTTTAATTTTATTTAAATTATCAAACTTATTATTTTCTCTTAATATATAGTTATTTAAAAGATTTTTAGGAGTTTCATTATCCATTTTAAAGGAAAAAAAAAAAAAAAAAAAAAAGTTAAAATTTACAAAAAAAATTGGTAAGATGATTTATTTGTTTTTTCTTCTAATTTTTATCTTGTAGTGAGACTTCAATTTCATAAAAATTTTTATATTCCTCCCAATTAATATAAATACAAAGATTTTTTAAAATATTGTAGAAAATAAAGAAAAAAAAATAAATTGAAATTTATTATAAGTTATAAAATTTTCATTTTTTTAAAGGAAAAAGATATAATATATACAAAATAATTTTTTTTATTTACATTATAATAATTAAATTCTAGAGAAATATTTTAAAATAAAAATACAATTTTAAATAATTATTTTTATAAATTGTATGATTATTAAAAAAATATTTTTAAATATGCAAAAGTATCAAAAATTAATTGCGTTTTTTACATATTAAAAAGAGATAAACAAGTTTTATGCTCTTTGAAAATATAATTTTAATTATTTGAAATTTCTACTATACACTGTAAATAAAATATTACTTTTTCAGGTTCTCAGTTGAAACAAAATAATTTAAAAATTCTTAAATTACATATTTTTTAATTTAAAATTATATTCTTACATTAAAGTTTAAAAAAAAAAAAAAAAAAAAAAAAAAAAGAAAAAAAAAAATTATTTTTTAAATAATTTAAAAAAAAAAGAGATAACAAAAAATATCAGTTTTTTCTTTTATTTAAAATAAAAAATTATTAATATGTACATGGATAAATGTAGACAATTTTATATTTTAAAAATTAATAGAATTATATTTTAGTAGAACAATTCTTCATTATTTAAATCTATTAATTTTCCAATATCACGTTGTATCTATAAAAAAAAAAAAAAATATATATATATATATATATATATACATAAAATATATATATATATTTTTAGGTGTAAAGTATTATATTTTTTTAAAAGAAATATTGATATAGTATTAAATATTTTGTAATATATTCAAACTTCAAATTGATTATAAATATTGACTGATGGAATTTTAATCATCACTATTGGTGCTTGTAATGAATCTAAAGATCCTATATATTAATGAAAAAATGAGGAATGTTTATATATATATATATATATATATATGAGGGAAGAATGATATAATTAATGCATTTATCTGCATATATATTTTAATAACCATTAATTTCTGTATCAACATTTAAAATATTTTCATCTTTTTTTAAATTATTTTTATCTTCTGAGATAAAATCTTCTTCATCATGAACATATTTAATAGATATATTCCTGTCTACAAAATTTGTAAAAGTAAAAACATGAAATATTTCATTTAAATTTTTTTATTAAATAAAAAAGAAATTAATATCACTTAATAGGAAATAATAACAAAAATAAAGTGTAACATAATTTTTTTTTTTTTTTTTTTTTTCTTTATTACCTCTTTTAATATATCCTTTTAATTCATTGTATATTTTATTTGACAAATTTTCTTGTTCTTTCATTAATATTTCTAAATTTTTTTCTTTTTCTTCCATTTTTTCTATATTCATATTCTCTGATATGTTTTCATTTTCTTCATTTTCATCATTTTCTAATAATATTTTCATTAATTTGTCTTTTTCATCACTTGGTAAATTTTCAGAATAATCTTTGTAGTAGACATTAATATGTGGTTTTATTATTTTTGATAAGCCATAAATTTTTTTATTAAATGAAAAAAAAAATAAAATAGGGAATATGGAATATAATATAGACATTTTTATTGTTTTTTAATGTTATATTTTTATTTTTTATTTATAAAATCTCCAATTATATTTTCAAAGAATTTTCAAATTTTAAAATAAATCTTTAAGGAGGGAAAAGAAAAAAAAAAAAAATAAATAAATTCTTTAAAACAAAAACACGTTTTTTTCTAATTATTAGTGTAAAAAAGACTTCTTTAATAACTTGATCAAGTAATTTTTTAAAAAAATTTTGAAACCCTTATTTTGGTATAGAGGAAAATATTTAGAGAAGCATATATATACAAATGAGTTTTAAATAATTAAATATAATAAATAAAATGTTTAAAAATTAAAAAAAAAAAAAATAATTTTTTATATATTCAATTATATAATAATTTGAGTATATACAGAAAAAAAAAAAAAAGTAATGAATTATACGTTGGGATCTTTTATCTCACTATGATGTTACAAAAAGGAAAAAAAAATTTTTTAATTATTTAGTTTCTCATTAATGTAGAATTTATTTAAATTATCATTTTAATCTATTATATTTTTTATAGTTAGAATGACTAACATAATATGAATAGATATTATGTCTTAAAAGTTCATTATTTATATTGTAACATTTCTTGATATTTTATTATTAGAAAGGATTAATGCATTACAATAAAAATATACCTTTTAACTTTTTTAAATAATAGTAAAAAAAATAATGAAACATACTATTAAAATAATATAAATCAGAATTTTATGTATGTGAGAAAAATGATTAAATAATTCTTTTACATTATTTAGAACAAGAGAAATTTTAACTATGAAATATAAGTGAACGTAAAAAAATAAATTTCATTAAATAATATTAGATTTTACTTGATAAAAATGTCTTTTACAATAAAGCATTTAAGACTTAATATTGTTAATATAATTCATTAAATATTTAAATATTCTAATATATTCAAATAATATTAAAAAAAAAAACTATTATTTTATTGAAAAATAATCCATTGAATTATAAGTTTGAAAAAAAAAAGTAAATTCCTCTTTTATATAACAATTAATTTTCAACTTTGAAAAAATGTTTGAGATATAATAAAGATAAATATTTTTCTTTTATAAATATATATATATATATTTTTTTTTTTTTTTTTGGTAATTTTGTGAATCTTTTAAAAAAAAGAAGTGTATAAAATGAATAAAGAAAATCTTATTATTTTAGTAAGTTATAAATAAAAAGATTTAATATTTATGATTTTTACGTAAATACTTTTATATATTACAATAGTTAAGCTTTTTTAAAAAAAAAAAAAAAAAAATATAAACAATAGTAATTAAAAAAATTTTGTATGAAAAGATATAAGATTTCATTATATTTTACTCTTTTTTTTTTTATGTGTTTCTTCATTTTATCTGCAAGGTCATCATGTGTATTAAAATTCTTTCCAAAAGATGACAAAATGGTTGTTAATACTAATTATTATTATTAATTGTGTAAAATATATAGATACATTGAGAATAAAAAGGAATTTAATACTAATTCTTAAGAGGGGAAAGAAAAAAGGAAAAGTATACTCAAGATGTTTTATAAATAATTTTTTACAGGCAGAAAAAAAAAAAAGAAATTCTCAATTTTTTCGAATTTATAGAGGATTTGGAACAACATGTTCATATGAATGGATAGAATCAGATGATAATTTAGAAATAAAAATTAGATTATCACCAAATGTAAGTCCAGATGACATTCAATATAGATTAAAATGTGATTACATATATGTTAAATTAAAAAATAAACCCAAAAGCGCAATTGAAGGAAGGCTAAAAGGTAATGTAGATGTAAATCTCTCTACATGGTTTTTGGAAAAATTTGATGATTATAGTGTATTAAATATATTTTTAAAAAAAAAGGATAGAGGAATAAATGAGTGGGTAGGAGTTGTAGAAAAAGAAAATATCTTACATGTGTCATACGAAAATTCACCAGATACACATAAACATTCCAATACATCATCACAAAAAAAACTAGACGCAAATATGTTATTATATACACAATATTTTGAAAATGCAAAACAAGAGGATATATATGAATTCTTGCTTAAATGGGCAAGTAAAAAGGCAATAAATCCAAATGACTTCGGAATTCCTACAACGAAATTAAAAACATCCGTTATGCATAATGAACATGGACTAGAAATTATTATTAGTGGATATGATTTAAAATGGGAAGCAGAAGATAGCTTATTATTAAAGTTGAGTTCTTTTGAAAAAGGAATAGAATTAAATGTATATAGAGGAAATATAGCTAGTGGGATTAAAGGGTTACATGGTAATATGATAAGTTATCTTGTACAAGATTGTGAAGAAAGAATCTTAAAAAAACTCCAACATGATTTGAAAGGAGTATTTTATTTAAACCCTTTATCTAAAAAAATAGAAAAATTGATGCATGAACAATCTCCTCAAAGAAGTTATAATTATATTTTAAGTGAAGATAATAAAAAGCATATCTCCTTAAATGATGAAAATACAAATATATCAAATGTAGATGCAAACGAAACAAGCAATTCTGAGAACAAAAAGGATAAGGAAGAAAATGAAAATGAAAAAAAAAAAAAAGAAATAAAAATAAATTCAGAAGATGAAGAAATAATTATAAAAGAATTAAACTTAAATTCTAAAGTCAAATTAACATGTGATGACAAAAATAAAGAGCCTGAATTTATGAAAGAATGGTCAGAAGAAAAAAAAATTGAATTTAGAAGAAATTCCGTTTTAGAATTAAAAAAAAATTTAGAATTGTCTCAAGAAAATAAACTCACTTTAAAATTAAAAGATTATATAGATCATATGAAATTATCTTTTGATTTAACAGAGGAAGAATCTAAATTAATATGGAAAAAAGGAATACTAAAATCAGATGAACAAAAAAATAGAGAAAAGTTTTATAAATTTACTGAAATAGAAAATTTAACTGATAAAATAAATATGTATAATATGGATGAAACAAATGCAGATGAATTTTCTTACTCATATATAAAAGAGGAAAATAATAATTCGCACGAAAAAAATTATAACAATAAAATGGAGAAATTAACTAATAAGGAGGATGAAGAAAATTCTGAAGAAAATGATAGTAATAGAGAGTTAACTACAAATGAAGAAAAAAAGGAAGATAATTCTTATATAGATTTAAGTCCAAATGTTAAAAGCGAAAATATTAATAAACGATTTTTTAATTGCCTGGAGGATCAACTACTAAGTTCCAATGAGGAAAATAAATTAACATTATATGATATTTATATGAAAAGTAATGACAATGAAAAAAAACAAATGAGAGAAAAATGGAGAATAAACGAATTGAGGTTAAATACCTTAATAGAAGAATTAAAATATTTAGATAATGATATAATACCAACAGTATGTAATAATTATAGAGAAGTCTTGTTAAGTGATGAATATCCATGTTTAATGAAATTAAGACTTCAGGAAAATCCTCCCAAAACAGTAGAAGAGAAAAAAATTTTACGAATAGTTAATTCATTTGTTATAAGTTTGTATGATGATATAAAAATAGTAATGGAACATGAAGAAAAAGAACACTTAAAAAAAATACAACTTATATGTGAAAAAGCGATTGAAGATGAAAAAGGATTAAATGATTTTATTGAGTCAATGAAGCCTTTACTAGATTACTCGTTTCTAGGTTATATTAAACATGCAATCAATGTGGAAAAAAAAAATATACAACTTCAAAATAAAGACTTCAGGGAAAACCCATCTGATTGGTTAATTATTTTAATGATTATACAAAAAGGAATTTATTCTATTTTAGAAAAAGATATATGGGAAGATGTCATACATATTTCTTCTATTATTTGCCACGATCATCCTGGTGTACGACAAACAATTTTGAAGACAATGGTTGCGTCTATGCCAAAAGCTGATTGGATATTTTTTAAAGATATTATTAAAACATTATATAAAAGTGTTCAGGAAAAAAAATTAACAGCTAACCATTTTCCAGATTTTCCTCATATTCCAGAAGCTATTTTTCAATTAAATTATGACATAGAGAAAATATTACCTGATTGGTTCATAAAAGAAATGCTTGATGAATATGACAAAAGTGTTATTGAACAAATGAAATTAAAAAAGCCTTTATTTTGGAAAATGAAAGAAACAAAATGGGACCAAAAATTTGTACAGGATTTTAAAAGATTACAAATTGAAAAATATAAGCAATACGAAAATAAAAAAGCAAAACAATGAAAAAAAAAAAAATATATATATATATATATATATATATATATATTTATTGATGAATTATTATATTAAACATTTAATAAAAAAGTTGTAATGAAATAAAAGGAGTCTTAAATATATAAAATATAAATAAATCTTCTACATATTATTTAGTGAATAAATACAAAAATTTTTCCTTAAATATATTCATAGATAAGTAATTCTAAATTTATTAATTTTGTGAAAAAAAAAAATTTGAAAAAATTTATAAGTAGGTATATGCATTACATTATAATAAGTGTTTTTTAATATTAATATTTATTACAAATTAAAAAAAAATTTATATATTGATAACGTAAAATGCATTAAAAATTTTAAATATTATTATTTTAATAAGTAAAATAGTATTCATTGTTTTTTAAAAAATACAAAAAATGCATCTTCATAAAATCATAAATTATAAAATAATATTTTAATATTCAACAATAATAGTTTAAATTTAAATTTTTTTTTTTGTTTTATAATTGAAGAATTAAGTATTATTTTTTGATTTATGTTTATATTTTTCCTTTTTCATTTTTTAATGTAAATATTTTAATGGTATTAAATTATAAACTACATAAATTATAAATAGTACATTAATAAAGCATGAATATATTAAAATGTTTATCTTTATTTGGAAAGCACAATACAAAAAAGATATTAAACTATCAATGTAGTTCTTCAAAATTAGTTAAAAATTATTTTATGAGTAAAAATAATGAATGTGTGTAAAAAGAGAAAATAAAAAAAATGTACTAGTTTTACATTTCCTTATTTATTATCTACTAAAGTTTTACAAAACATGAATCTAAAAATATATGAGATTATTAAATATCCTCTTTTTATTTATTATTTTTTTTTTTCATAGTTAATAATAAATATGGTGAAGCAAATAGTGATAATATAAAAAAGATTAAGAAAGTAAAATGCTATAATTGCCATAACAGTATTGATGTTGATTTAGTACCTTTTTTTTGTAAAGTTTGTTATTGAAAAAAAATTTTTAATTTAACATTTTAGTATAAAAAAGAATTAATTTAAAGTTAATAAAATATATTTATGAGCGTTTGTAAGTTTTTTTCACCGTTACTAATATTTTCTTCTTTTTTTTTAGAATTGTAAAGCTCTTATCAATGTTGATGTCTTCAAAATTTTTAATATTTTTAAACTTTTTGATTTGTATAAGAGAAAATTTTTGAAGAAAAAATTATATAAATATATAATAAAATATACATAATTTTATAAGTTATAGCATATAAAAAATTAGTGTGATATCTTTTTATTTGCTACTATTTACATATTTCAATTATGTTATAATTTTTATTATTTCATTTTATTTTTATCAGAGAAGAAACTTATGATATAGACAAAGCTTTTCTAAAAAAAAAATTTAATGATATACAAAAAATATACCATCCTGATAAAAATTCTCAAAATACAGAAGTAAACATAAAAAATTATAATAAATATATTTAAAGAAATTATATAAAACAAATATACCTTAAATGAATGTAAATAAAATAAATATTTATGTTTGGAAAATATAAAGAAAAAAAATAATAATATTAAAATAAAAGTTTATAATAATAAAAAGATGTTCTGAGTTAAAAATAATTTTATTTTTTCAATTTAATTATAGTTAGAGAAAATAAATGAAGTGTCAAGTTATTTAAACAATGCATATAGAACATTACTAAATGATGTTGATCGGGCTTTATATTTAATGGAAATTCAATATAATTATAAGGTATACATTTTACAGTTAATTGAATTATTTTTATTTTTTATTATACTAATTGTTCTTTTTATATATATTTAATTTGCATACATAAATTTGTATACATTTTTTCTTTTTAAATTCATAACTTTAATATTTTTTCATATTTGTCTTACACATTGTTTAGTATAATCATATTTAAAGATGATAAAATTTATATAAATATATATAATTTTTTTTTTTTTTTTTTTTTCTTTTAAGATACCTGAAGAAGAAAATATGGATGATGAGGAATTTTTGACTGAAATTATCAAAGTATAATTATTTTTTTAAATATTTCTTTAACTATTTATGTTTATAATTAAGTTATGCATATATAATTATGTATTCAATTTTTTTTTTTTAAAGATTAATGAAGAAATAACTAGTTCTAAAGCAAATATTGAATTATTAACAAAGTAAGATAAAAATGAAATTTTTTCTCTATTCCTTTTTACTGTTTTAACATTTTTTAATTATTTTATAAATTATTTTAGAAAATATAAAGAAATGTATGAGAATTATGTTGAAAACATAAAAACGTATTTCAAAGAAAAGGTATTTTTTTCCTTTTAATTATTTATTTTAAGTATTGTTGTTTTTATTAAGAATTTCATTTTTTAATAAATTATTTTATTTCATTATTTTTTTTCTTAGCAATTTTTACTAATTTTAAATATATTTCTTCTTACATAGTGATAATTATTCTATTTTTAACTTACATATTTTTATCAATTTTCTATAGGATTTTAACAACATTTTAAATGCTTTAAAAAAATTAAAATTTATAAATAGGATTTTAGAACGGTTACAAGATTTTTAGCTTTATTTTAAAAAAGGTCTTATATTAAGTCTATTTTATTTATTTATATATTTTTTTTTTTCTTTTATATTTTGTCTATTCAATAAGGAATAACAAAATGTAATTATATGAATAAAAAAAAAAAAAAAAAAAAAAAAAAAAAAAATTTTTT
>NW_021628276.1:761613-766714 GCF_900005855.1 Plasmodium gallinaceum | reverse complement strand
GAAAAAAAAAAAAAAAAAAAAAAAAAAAAACTTGTGGATGAAAAAGTTATTGATAGATTATTTACATAAAAAATTATTTATAAAAAATTTATATTTTATATTTGCTGTATATATATATAAGTATTCCATTACACATCATTATATTCTCCTATTTTTTTACTTTTTTCTTATTAATGTTTTATTTTGTTTACGCTTTTATTTTAAACTTTTTTGTTTTTTTCTTTTGATAAATTGTATTTTAAGAGAAATTTAAAATAAATTCTTCGATAATTTAGCTTCAATTTTTTTTATTTATTGAAACTCCAATATTAAATTAAATTAATGTTTTTTATCATTTTATGTGATTTCTTCTACAATTCATAAGTTTTTGTTAAATTTTTTGAAAATAAAAATTAAAAAATTTCTGCTTAAATAATTATTAAAAAAAAAATACATTTTTTATAAAAAAGTAAAAATATAAGAAAATTAAAAAAATAAAAAAATTAGGTAGTTAAAATTATAAAATAAACATTGTCCTTGCAATTACGTTTATATGTGTAAATTGAAAAAAAAAAATTTTTTTGAAATAGGTAAATATATGTAAAACATTTTAATTTATAATTTCACTGAGTAATTTATAAATAAAAAAAAAATATATATATACATATATATATATCTCAAAATATGTAAAAAATATATAAAACATTAATTTTAATAATTAGACAAGGAATATTATATGGAAGTAATAAATTTTACTGAAAATAAAGATACTAATGGAGTTATCATAAAGAATTTAATTGACATTATAAATTTAGCAATAAATTAAAATAAAATATAAAAAGAAAAAAGTTGTATATATTTACATAAATAATATATATCTATGTTTAAAAAAATAATCTCTATTAATATATTTTTTTTACTTTAAATATTTTATTTAAAATAAATGAAAACATATCAAATACATTAAAAAAAATAGTATAACAAATTAAAATTAAAATTTTTTTTTTTTTTTTTTTGGTTTTATTTTATTTTACTATATTTTACTTTTTTTTCTGTAATTCTTCTTTTAGTAAATTCTATATATATATTAATCAAACAGTTCCTTTATAAAAGAAAATTAATGTAACTATTATTATTAATACATTAACAAGTTTTACGTATATTATTAGTAAAATTTAGTAGAAATTAATGAAATTTTAGTTTTTGAGTTTTATTAAATATTTTTGTTGAATAAAGTTCAATTAGCCACCTTAAAGCTCCATGTACACATAATCCCAATAATGCATCATTGTAAACTTTTAAGCCATAATATATTGGTAATATTAAACAAACAATATAAAATAGATAATTTTGAATTATTTGTTTTGTTATACATAGAAGGTTAAAATTGTCATTAATATTTGATTGATCTGTTTTCATATTTTCTAAATTTACGGAAATATTTTCAATTGGGGATTTCCATATTATATATGATATTATAGATGAACTGTAAATGTCTTTTACTGATGTGTAAAAAGTATATAATGGTTTTTTTTTTTTTTTCAAATCATCTTTTGTTAGTGGTTTATCAGAAGAAGTATCATTCAGTTCATTATTATTTACTCTTTTATTAGGAGTGTCTGTGATTGAATCATTCGCAATTTTTTTAATTTTTTCTGAATATAAATTAACAAAAAGAAATATATTATCATGAGCATAAGTAGCCAAACCGTTAAAACATAATAAACAAGTTTTAATCATATTAATAGTAATTTTTTTTAAAAGAGCCATATTTGAATAATATTTTTTTTTGTATTTATTGAAGAGATCTGTTTCCTCAATTAAATTTTTTTCTGATATTTTATTTTTTATATTTTGATAATAATGCTTATTAATATAGAAAGAAAAATTTAATAAGGTCAAAGTGAAAACGCATCCAACTGATACTTCAAGAAATAATCTCAAAATATCTTTGCTCTTACATATCATAATAAATCCAATAATTCCTAATATATGAATACTTATTAGATAGGTGGCAACATTACTTTTTATATTTCTATAATAACTATTAAAATAAAAATTTAAAAACAAAAATGCGTAAGTTAAATATAAAGTAAAGCTTGCAATGGCATTATTTACATAAACTTGATTATCCACGTGTTTTATAGCATAATATGATATAAAAATTCCTACAAACATTTGAAATATTTGTAAACACGTAATAAACTTTCTCATTTTAATAACGATTTTTGGTAAAATATATATAAAACCAAAATAAAAATACATAATCGAGTGAACAATCAAATTAAAAAAAACAAAATAGTGTGCATGGGAAACTAACTCTTTTTGTGAATATAAGCAATAAATAACAACACTAAAATGGTGGTAGCTATGTAAAAATGTTAATTTTTTTTTTTTTAAAATTAAAAATAATGTATCTCCATATTCCACAAATTTTGTTAACGTAAATATACATATAACTGCTCTTGTTTCTGGGCTATATTCAGTTTCTTCAATAATTAAAGATTTTAAAATATTTTTATCATAAATTATTATAAGTAAAGCACCAATAAAGGATAAAAAAGATAAGCTTAAATTCCATATAATTTTATAAACTTTTGCTTCTATTTCTTTTCTTTTTTTCATAAATCTTTGCAATATAAATATTGAAGGAATATATAAGAATGATATTAGTAAAATTAACTTCTCATATTTTAAAGCAAGTTCTCTTCCCTTTTTAGGTGTCCAGTACTGTTCATTTACAATACTCATTTTATTATCTTATTTTTATTTTTAAATATTTATTTATTCGTTAAAAACTTTTTTTTTTTTTTTTTTTTTAATAAATATAAAATATATGCTTAAATACTTGTATTCATATATTATGTAAAATGTTTATGTATTCATTTATTATTAAACCCATGAAAATTTGATATCCTTAAATTAGAATATTAAATGAGATTATTATATTTTTGGTGTGCGAATATAATATATACAATGTACATATATTCTGTTATTTCTTGAATTTTTAATTTTAAACATGCAACAAATTTCAGAATTTATATTATTGAAATGTTTCTATTATTTTATTTATTTAACAATATATATATATATATGTAAATAAATTAAATGATTTTTTTAGTTTTCTTTTTTATAAAATAGGAAAGTTACTTATGATATTTATATTTTATATAATTTATTTAGATTAAAAAATCTATTAAATCTTTAATAAATCTTTATTCCTTTGAAACTTTTCAGAAAAAACATTTATAATTAAAAAAATCTATGAATATAAATGATCAAAAATTTTTTACATTTTAAAAATAAATAAATATTAAAAATTTATTCACATTCAATATTTCTTTTCAAATGTAAAAACCTATCATTGAAATTTTATAAGCTATTCGAATTAATAAAACTCTCTTTACAATCGAATATATTATGTTATTTTTATAGTTTTCTGAATTTTTTTTTTTTTTGAAATTTTTATTTTTTTTATAAAAATTATGTATATTTTTCCAACATAAATTATCTTTAAAATGATATTTTTTATAATTTTTACAATTTTTATCAATTTTCGATAGGATATCAAAAAAAAAAAAAAAAAAAATATATTAAATATAAATATAAGGTAATATCATTCTATTTTTTTCTTACATTAATTTTTATCTAAAAAAGTATACATAAAAAGTTACACTAAAAAAAAAAAAAAAAAAAAAAAAAAAAAAGATATAAAAACAATGTTATTCTTAAAGTTATATTAGGAGAAATTAAAAAGAAATTGCAATAGCTTATTTTGTATAAAAGATAATTGTAAAATATTGTGTATTTTTTTAGGAAATATAAATAAGCATCTAAACATAACGATTTTATTTTCCTATTATTTCCTACTTTTTTTTTTTTTAAAACATATTTATAGTATTTAGTAATAATTATGCAAAAATTTTAAAAGTTCACTTTGCGTAAAAAGTATGTGAATTCATATTTACTTTAAAAAATAAAAACAATTATATTGGAAATATTGAACAATACTAGAATATAATTCTTTGAACAAGATATTAAATAATAAATTGTTCTAATATTTAAGGTATATCTTTCTTTATATATACAGAATTTCATAAAAAAAGAAATAATTTATAATAATTAATAACATAAAAATATAAAAAAAAAAATTTAGTATTTACATAAAAGATTCATTATTTTCCAATAATTTCAAATTAAAAAAAATTATTTATAAAAATATCAATATATTTCTTATGAAATAACTTTAGACAAATAAAAAAAAAAGTAATAATTAAAAAAAAAAAAAAAAAAAAAATATTCTTTTTATATAAAATAAACTTTTATTATAAAATGAAGTGCTTATATACAATTTCTTCACAAATGTGTCTTTTTTTTTTTTTTTTTTTCACAATTAGCATTTTTGAATCAGTAACTGAAAAAAAATTATATAAGTTTTATATTTAAAATAATTAACAAAAAATATAACTATTTTTGAATGGAAATTATTGTATTTTTGTTTCTCTTTGTACTTTTATTTATGCGTTATTTTTAATATTACTACAAAAATAATTTTTTTAATTTTTTTTTAAACCATATTTTTTTTTAGAAGTAAACAATTTTTATCTTAATTTATATAATTTATACTTGTGCATATGTGTATTAAGATTTTTTTCTTTATCATGCTAAAAAAAAAAAATAAAAACTAAAAACTAAAAATATTAAGTAATATGAAATTATGTTAATTGTTCCTAAAAAGAATAATTATCTTTTTTTTTTTTTTTTTTTTTATATATATATATATATTTTCCTTTTTTATTAAAATAAAATAGTTTTCAAAAAAAAAGAAATAATAGCATAAAATTTTTGTTTTTCTCTTGTATTTTTTAAACAGTCAGTTAAACAAAAAATATAATTATTTAACTTTTTTTTTTATATCGTACATAGTTTTAACATTAAAACACACTTGAACAAATCTTTATAATAAATTTGTTAATACATTAAATTTTTGTATATTTGTACCATAATATTTTTATTAAATTCTTTATTTTTTTTTTTTTTTATAATGTATTGCTTTGTTTAGTATATTTTACATATATTTCTTTTTTTCATATTTAAAGAGATAAATATTATTTTATTTTTT
>NW_021628276.1:735623-760613 GCF_900005855.1 Plasmodium gallinaceum | reverse complement strand
TTTTTTTTTATTTTTTTTTTTTTTTTTTTTTAGTATTTTTTTTTATTTTGTTTTAATTTGAATTGATTTGTCAATTATATATTTTTTTTTTTTTTTTTTGTTGTTGATACATAATATTCAACATATAGATATGAAAAAAAATTTTTAAAAAAGAAAAAAAATGATGTCTAATGAAAAATGTGGTAGCAAAATTCACGTGTTTGTCATAAAGAATATTGTGGGTATTGAAAAAGAGAAAAAAGGCTTAGATGAAGAAGAAAAAAAAAAGGAAATAGGGGATTTAATCGAAGTAAATAACAATGAAGATACAAAAGACAATATAATAAATATGAATGAAAAAAATACAAATAGAAAAAATGAAAAAAAAGAGGAAATTATAACACATAAAATATATTACCCCCAAGTAAAAATAGTGAAAGTTAGCTGTGGAAAATCAATAATTGGTTTTTTATCAATTGTTGGAAAAATATATTGTTGGCATTTAAATAATTTTAATGATTTTGATAAAAATGTACCTTATTTATTAGTAGATAGTATACTAAAAAATAAAACTATACATGATGTAAGTAGTGGGCATCATCATATTGCATTTTTATCAAAAGATGGGGAATTATTTACTTATGGAGATAATACATACGGTCAATTAGGTAATAATAGCATAAATGAAAATGATTATTTAGAAGAAATTGATAACGATAAATTTAACAGTGCAAATAACTGTAAAATAAAGAATCAAAAAAAGTATAAAGTATATAAAGTGGATGTACAAAATAATATTGTTAAATGTGTTTATTCTTCTGAAAAATATACATTATATTTAACTATCGATGGTTTATTGTATGGTTTTGGTTTAATAAATGAATATTTTATTAAAGGAAAAATGAATAGAAATAAAATAAATAAAGTTTTAACAAAACCACATCATATATATACAAATGATATAGCTTTTAAAAAAATTTCTATTGGCATAAATTTCATTCTGGCTATAAATTTTAATAATTTTATATATTCGTGGGGACAAAATACTAATGGAGTTTTAGGTCATAGTAATTGTATAGATTCATATGAACCTAAAAAAATTGAAAATTTGAAGAATGTAATATTTATTAGTGCTGGTAAAATAAGTTTATGTAAAACAATGGAAGAAGAATTATATATATGGGGAGGTAATTATGGAAATAAACCTAATTTAATTAAAAACAAATTTGATGATATGCACATTAATAATAATTTTATCATTGGATTATGTGGAAAAAAAAATTTATGGGTTAAAAATATTGATAATTTATCTCACGGTTATTATATCAACAATTTAAAAATAAACTTGTTGTGCTCATATGATAATTTAATTATAGGTGTAGAAAACTATGAAGAAGAAAATGATTTAAATGAAAAGAAAAATGTTAGACAGTTTGAGTGTAAAAACAATTTCAATAATTTAAATACATCTGTAGATATTACAGAAAATGGGGTAAACTTAAGAAATAATCCAATAGATATTGTAAATAATTATATATTGTTATCCGATGAAAGTAAAAAATATACTAATGATATCACTAATAATAACAATAAAAATATTAATAATAATGATATTAATGATAATAATATTAATAATACCAATATCAGTAATAATAATAATATCAATTTCAACAATAATGATAATAGTACTATTAATTCATCAAAAAATAAGAAAGTATTGAGTCGTAATTTGCATAAAAACGAAAGTAAACAAAATAACTTTAAAGATTCTAATAATACAGATAATTTTAATTGTATAAAAGATAATATTGTTGTAAATAAAACTAATAATTATGAATATAATAATGAATGTGATAATACAATTGATAATGAAAAGAAAGAATTTAATAAAAATAATGAAAATATCCATAATATTGAAAATAATTGCGATGATGTATATAAAGGAGCATGTTGTTTTAAAGAAATAGATTTTTCTAATGGAAACAAAAACTCCACTTTACTATCAAATAATAATGAACAAGATAAAAAAAATACGAAAAGAGCTATATCAAATGAGGATTTTAATGAAGATTCAAAGAATATATTAATGAAAAAGGAATTAAATATAAATAGAGAATTGAATATTCAGAATGTTTCCTTAGAGAATAACAGTATCATTAATGAAGAAAATAAAAATGATTATATAAAAGAAATGGGGAAAAGTGTTACTAATTTAAATTATGTTAACAACATTCACAGAAATAATAACAACAAAAATGATTTGAGTAATTCTTCCTTAGAATGTATAGATGACAAAGAATATAACACATATTATGATATTCCATGCAAAGAAAATAAAATAATCGAATGTAAAAATAATGAAAACAAGAATTTGTACACAAATTGTTATTATGAATTGAATGAAGATAAAAATAAAAAGGAAAATGAATGTAATTATATAAAAAGTGATGAATCAAATATAAAAAACAACTATTATAATGAAATAGAAACAAATGATAACTATATGGAAAACAAGGAAGATTATATAAAAGGTAATTATGAGAGAAATCATGAGTTAGAAATGGAAAATGAATGTTATGATGAAGATTATGAAGATAATAATTTTTATGATGAAGATGATTCTAATAGTATAAGTCATAGAAATATAATAATTATTAATAATAAAGTAACTGAAAAATATCAGTTTAATTTAAAATCATCTTTAAAAAAATATCCAAGTAGTGAAAGAATAAAAAAAACTGTATCTTTTTCAAATTATGTATATGATTTAGCGAAAAATAATTATGAATTAATAAATTTAAATTCAAATGATGAAATTAGTTTATCAGAAGAAGAAAAAGAAAACAAAAAGTTTTCTTATGATGATAATATAAATAAATTTTCTACTAATTATTGTTATAACGTTCATAACATTAATGATGAAGATAAGACAATTCCTAAGATAAATAAAAATGAAAGTAATTTAAAAGAAAAACTAGAAAATGAAGAAAAAGTAACATTAAATGATTTTCAAAATAAGTCTCTTAATGACTCTTCGTTTAATTATAAATTAAATAGTAGTATAAATTCCTGTGAAAATACTAGAGAGCATATACAAAAACAGAAATTATGTAGTCAAAATGTAAATGTCGTTGAAGAGGATTCAGTAAACTATAAGCATGATTTATTAGCTGATATACCGACAAATTCTAAAGAAAATTATACTTTACTTAAAGATGAAATGGGAGAAGAATTAAAAGAAAATGAAAGCATAGAAACGCATAGCATAGTTAACAATAATAATATTTTAGTAGCAGATAGTTCAAATGAGTTTCCTAATTTCTGTGATTTAAAAGATAATAATGACAAAGGAACTACGAATAGAATAATTAATGAAGAATTAAAAAATGAATGTGTATATAATAATAAATGGAAAAATAAAGTGGTTGATCATGAAGAAAAAAATAATATTGAATATATAAAAGAAAATGATAATGCATATTTAAATATAGAGGGAAAACAGAAGGTTAATATAAATTCGGATAGCAAAACAGTGAAGGTAGACTATAGTGATAATATACATCCTGAAAGTTGCATAACTTCTAAAACAAAATTCTTATCAAAAGAAGATCGAAAAAGTAGTATATATAATTATAAGGATATTAGTTCATGTGAATTTAATGAAAAGGATGGTATAAGCAAGAATTATGTAAATAGTAATATAAGCGATATTAAAAGTAATACTAATAGTAAAAATAATAATGATAGATTATCTGGAGTAAAATTTTCCTTTAATTCTTTATCATATCCTTTGAATAAAAAAGAAAACATAAACCTTTCAAACAATAAAAATGAAATTAAATGTAAAAAAGAAGATTCTAATTTAAATAAAAACTCACATAAAATGAAAAAGGGACTATATAAATTAAATTTTTTTTGTAACAATGATAATTCCCAAACTAACGATTTTGTATATAATTCAATAAATTGTGTGAATATGGAAGAAAAGGAAGATAAACATTTAAAAAAAAATGAAAACAAATACGATGAAATAAATAATAGAAAAATATCTAGCGAAGATGCAATTAATAAGAAACTTAGTAATGAAGGAATGTATAATGAAGAACAATATATTGAAGAACAATATACTGAAGAACAATTTAATGAAGAACAATTTAATGAAGAACAATATAATGAAGAACAATATAATGAAGAACAATATAATGAAGAACAATATAATGAAGAACAATTTAATGAAAAAAATATTGAAAACGATTTTAATGATGTACATTTAGAAAATAAATATGATCAAGTATTAATTGATAAAAATATGTATAGTGAGGATGCTAACGATGAGATAAAACATGTTGAAGGGAAAAATAAAATGAAGAATAATATAAAAAGAAAGTCTAATAATATATTAACAAATAAAGTAAATACGACAAAAATAAGCAAATTAAAATCTAAGATGATAAATTTAACGCATAATGTAAATAATAATAGTAACAATAAATATATGTCTTATGAAAATAATAACATGAAACTTGTTAAGAATAATAAAAAAGATTTAAAGGAATGTAAGGACATGAATAAAAATGATTACTTTGAATATATACTTCTAAAAAAATTAAGAAGAAATTTAAAAAAAAATAAAGAATGTAATTATTATGAAATGAGGAAAATAAAAAATGTTTTAGGTTTCTTTAAAAATAATGAAGTAATAAATATGACTAAAAATTTAAAATTGAAATCGACTATAAATAAAAAAATGAAAAGTAAAATAAATAAAATGCAAAATGTTTTAAAAATTTTAAAAAAAAATAAGAATTTTAAATTATATGAACCAGTAGCAATAACAAAAAAAAGTAAAAGGAAATATTTAAAAAAAGAAGCTATTCACTTGAATTCTAAAAGTAGACAAATAAAGGATGTTAGTGTAAAGATAAATAAATCCAAATTTATTTGTAATGAAGAAAAAAATATTAATATTACTAATAATAGTAATACTAATAATATGTTATTACACCAAGATGAAGAAATATATTATAAGCAAGAGAACAATAAAAAAAAAGATAAAGATCTCATTATTAATAAAAACGTATTAAATAATACAAAAAAAGTAACATTAACATTAAATCATAAAAATGAAAAAAAGATTAAAGATCTTCTAACTATAGATAGTAAATTATCAGAAAATAATAACTGTATTAATAAACAAAATAATTTGAAAAGAAATTTAAGTGAAGGAAATATAACAAAATTGAAGGCTTCTAATATAGGAAAGAAAAGAAGTTTAAGTAATAAAGAACATATAATAAATAACAGAAATATTACAAATGATTCAAAAAAAAATACCTTTATAAAAAATGATAAAAAAAAATTGGAGAAAAAAAAAAGTGATTATCAAAATAAACAAATGTTTATGTCATGTTTAAGCTTGAATACGTTAAATAAAAGTTACTTAGATGGTAATAATAAAAATGAATATGGTGAAAAAAAGATTACATCAAATATAAAAAGAAACGTATCAGCATGTACTATATCAAATACTAATACTAATAATAATAATTATTACCATTTAAATAATTACTCTAAATTAAAAGAAAACGATTATTTTTCTGATTCTGATAAAGTAACAAATGCTACTATCCATTCAAAGGGTATTTGTAAATCAAATAATATTAGTAATTATGATTACAAAAACTTATGTGATGCATATAATAGTTGTAATGATATATTGGAGATGGAGAAGCAAACATTTAGAATAAATTCTTTATCATTTCAAGATATTAAAAATTCAAAGAAAGAAGAATTGAGAGTTCCATCTATTTCTGATATAACTACGAAGGTGGGGAAAAATATATCTTTTAAATCAGCTAGTAATAACTATATGCATACAAATGACAATAATAATATTAAGGAATGTGTAACTGAAAATATTTGTAATGAAGAAAATGAAAATAAAAGTAATCAAAATTTTCATTATAAATGGGGAAAAGATACATCTGATGCATATGGGAAGAATATTAAAACTTTTGATTCTATTATATTAAAAAATGATAATGATAATAATGATTATAATAATGTATGGTGTGATAAGTATGATAAAGGATATGGTAGTGAATGTAATGATGAAAAAAGTGAAATGAATCATATATGTAATAGGTTATTGAAAAAAAAGAGAAATAAAATTTTAAATGAGAAAAAATTAATACAGTTAAAATATATAAACGATAATAATATAACGAATCATTCCATGAAGCTAAACCGAGAAAATGATTGTAATAAAGAAAATATTAATAATTTATGTGGCAATAAATCTAATACATTTGAAATACGTAAATATAATGAAAAATTCCCAATTAGTAGAAATTCTAGTATAAAAAATGAACAAAAATCTAATGATCTCATTAAAAAAGTAAATAAAAAAGAGAATGAAGCACTATGTATTTATGATATAAATCGAAGTAAGCAAAATAATTCTTTTAATAATAAAGCATTACCAAAAAAATATATATTATCTACTACTAATAATAATAATAAAAAAGAAAAAAGTTCTGAAAATTTAATTATTCATAATAAGGAATACAATAAAAATGAAAAATATGGAAATAATTTTAAAATGAGAAAAATAGAAGATAAGAAATTTAATGAAAATGAAAATAAAATTATAGATAAAGTTCCTTTAGATAAAAAGAAAAATAATAAAAGTATACTTTTAAAAAAGTTACAAAATGATATTAGTAATATAAAGAATGATATATTAAATGAAAAGATTAGGGAAAATAAAAACTTAAAAATATGCGATGAAAATTCAGATTATTCAGATAGCATAAATTATAATGAGACGAAACATATAATGAATATATTGGATAATAAAGGTGAAAATATAAATGAAGAAGGCTGCAAATATTATTTATTAAACTTAAAAGAAAAATTAAAGAATAATTTAAAAAAAAAAAAACATAAAAAGTATATTAATAAAATTTATAAAACTATGAAATATATTTTTACTGAATATAATAAAATGAAAAAGGAAAAAGAGGATGCTAATAAAAGAAACGAATATTTAAAGTTTTTATTAGAAAATACAATAGCGAAGACTAATGAAATGTTAAGAATAAATAAAAATTCATTTCAATCTTATATAGACAAAATGCAAAAGGAAAATATGATTTTAAAAAATGAATTAGATGAAGAATCTTATCAACACCATTATGATTTGCAACAATTAGTTAATAAAATAACAAATATGGAAAAAATAAAAGATTATATCATGTATCAGAATGAAGAATATAATAAAAAAATTATAGCATTAGCATTGGAATGTGATAAATTAGAAAAAAAAAAAAATGAATTACATAGTATTGTTAATGAGTATAAATTAAATTTAGAAAAGGAAAAAAAAAAAAAAAAGTATATTTTAAGAAAAGTTGAAAATTCTCTTAAAGGATGGGAAACAGATTATAATGAACTAAAGGAAAAATATAATTGTATAAAAGATAATAATGAAGAACTTATAAAAAGTAATGAAGAATTAAAACATGAAACACTTAAATTGAAAGAAGAATTATACCATAAGGATGTTGTAATTAACAAAAAAATTGAAAAGATTAATGACCTAAATATGAATTACGTTTCATTAAAAAATGATTATAAAAATAATGTAAGTGATAATATGTACACCAATAAAACATATGACGACCTTTTGTCTAAATATGAAGCAATGGAAGAATTTTTTAAAAAAAATACAGAAAAATTAGAGAAAGAATTATTAGAAAAAGAAAAACAAATTCAAATATTTGAAAAAGAAAAGAAAGTTATCCAAGATGAGTGTTTAGATGTTTCAAAAAATGTAACTACATTAAAAAATAAATCAAAAATTTTGAATAATTACAAAAATAATGATGATTCGTTGAAATTATTAATGGAAAATTCAATTAACACTATTTTTAAAAACCTAGATAATGTAGAAGAGCTTAAAGTAAATGAAAATTTGAAAAATAAAATTATTGATGTTGTCAAAAACTTTATGACTAACGAAAGTTTACTTAAAATGTATAATTGTCATAACGATAATTTAAGTAGAAATAGTAAATCCGATGATAGTAATATAGATAATAACACAACTTACTATAGTAATAATGAGAGTAGTATTGAATTAAGTAATGATATGAAAAGCATGCTAAATGAAGAAAACTTAAATAATTTCAATAATCATAATAAATTTTTTAAAAATAAAAAACTTAAAAGAACAGTAATAGAAGAAATGAAACAAATTTTATTATCATTGGAGAAAAAGAAAAAAAATTCTAAATATGACGAGAAAATAGATGAATTATTATCAGAAAAGGATATGGAAGGCGTAAAAAAATTATTAAAAGACAATATCATTAACAATAAAAATATCGATACAAAAAAATCATCTGATGGAACACCTAGTGAAAGTAATGATAGCATAGGAAAAAACAATAAAAAAAAAAAAATAAAAAAAAATATTGTTAATCATAAAGAAAAAATGTTTAATTACGATATTGAACAAACAGTAAATCTTAAAAATAAAATTAATGAATTAACTGAACTAAATAAAAAAAAAAAAATAAAAATATTAGATAAAAAAGTTGATGAGATAAAAGAAAATTATGAAAACGACTGTCAAGTAATAGGAATATGTGAAGATAAAAAAAAAAAAAAGGATGATGATAATAAAAATGAAATAAATGCAGAAGTAATAAACATTAAGGATACCTTTCAAAATTCTAAAGAAAGATATTTAAAAACAAAAATTAGAAATTTAAATAAGAGTAGTATAAAAAAAATTATAAAAAATAATATAAGGAATGGTACAACATTGGAAGATACAGTTAATAATTCATTGGATAATAATACACAAAATGAAAAATATAATGATTTAAAAAATAACACAAAAAAAATTGCACACAAAGAAAATGATAATGATAAAAATAAATCAAACAAAAATACACAATTAAAAGAAATTATAAATAATGATTTTTCTTCATTACAAAATGAAATTTTAACAAATAAAGATGAATATTTAGAAGGGATATCAAAGTTAAATGATACTGTTGAGAAAAAAAACATCAATAATGATATAAAGATCCTATTAGATGGTACAAAAGAAATAAATTCAAATAATTTAAGAAGTCAAAATGTAAATAAAAATTCCAAAAAAAAAAAAAAGTCATTTAATGCTATTTTAGATAAGATTTTTGATACACCAATAGATCATTCATCTATAAATGAAAATATGTTAAATATTCAAGATTCAATTGAGAATAATATTAAAAATATTTTCAACACTCATGATTATTAAAATTATTGTATTAAAAAATTAAGATATTTTTTATCATATATAAAAAAAAAAAAAAAATATAATAAAATAAATAAAATAAAATACAAATATTTTTTATCATTTTTTTTTTTTTTTTTTTTATATATATATATATGTATTCTATTATAAAAATAAATTTTTAATAAATAAAAATTTTGTTCCGTTTTTTTTTTTTTTATCCCTTTTTTTGTTTCATAATTTAAAAAAAATAAAAGATTTTGTTTTAATACTTCTTTTTGAAAACTGCATTATATATTTTTTTATTGTGATGAACTCTTGTAATTTTTAAAAATATATACATTAAAATTTTTTAACGGAATTTTTTTTTTTTTTTTTTTTTTTTTCACACACAATTAAGGTGAAAGAATATTCTTTTTAATTATATATATTAATATATGTATAATATATTTTTTTTTAAAATTACACAAACGTGTTATTATTTTTTTAAATAATATGTTTATTTGAACAAAAATTCATAGCTTTCTTCTTTATCTTTTCAATATAAAAAGATTATATTTTTTTTTGCATTTTTTTTCATTCAACCAAATACGTTTTAAAAATATTAAAATGCTATAGTAATTAACATAAAAAAAAATTATTTGTATTTCTTAATAATTTATAACTTTTTTTTTTTTTTTTTTTTTTTTTTTTTTATTATTATTATTTTTATTTTAGTCTTCAGATCATTAAAATTATATGCTGTTAATTTTTTATTTTTCTTTAAGATATACAAACGGCATAATAAGTGAAAATTTATATAAAAAGAATTAGTATTTTTTTTTTATTACAACAATTTCATTTGGATAATACAAAGGAAAAAAAAAATTTTTCATACTATTATGCATTATTTTTTTTTCTAAATACATTTTAATACTTTTCCAACAGAAACAATAATTTACAATTCTTTAACTATTTTATTTTAGAGAACAATTATAAATAAAATAAGACATCTTTAAAAAAATATATATATTCAAATGAAAAAAATTTTTTTTTTTGTTATAGGATTATTTTATTATTTTTCGTCTTCTTACATTCGTTTCTTTTTTATTTTCCTTATAAGTGTCTTGATATAACATTAAATGTTTATGTACAGTGGTTTTCTTGTGAAAACGAAGATATAAATTTTATATATTTCATTAATATTAAAAAATATCTCCAAAAATAATATTGAAAAATGTAATAAATGAAAATGGATATAATGGACGAAACTCAAATAAATAATAAAATAAAAGTTTTAAATGTTTTTCAGAATGAGGATATAGCAGAAAATACAGAAAAACAGCATTTTTCTAATAAATTTGAAGTATGAATAGATAATTAAAATATAAATTAAATATTTTTATAAATAAAATACCAATTTTTTTTTTTAATGTATTCATGTTTTTTCTTATTATGAAAAAAAATTTTATTGAATTCCTTTTTGAAATATTTTAATAATAGTTTCATTTCCTTAAAATATATTGGTTCTACTTTCTATTTATTTAACAAATAATTTAAAGTAGTTAACATATATATATATATATATATTAATATTTTTACCAATATTATATGTGAAATTTTTTTTTTTTTTTTTGTATTTTGTTTTAGTTTGAAAAAGGAATAATACGTAATGCAATAGTTTCATCAAATACAAATAAATTTCCAAAATTGAATGAAAAAGAAAAAGAGAAAAAAAATTGTATTATATTTCGCGAACAATGTGAATACTGTTTAACAAATTATTCAATAAGTGGAAATTTAATTTTAACTAAAGAATCTTTATTATTTGAACCAGATTTAAGAGATAAAAATGTTATAACTAATGGTTTTGGTACATATCAGATATTTATTGATTTATATGATATCTACGAATGTGCTCACATTGTAGTACCAACAAAAGGTACCTACTTATATAATAATGAGGAAACATGTGGTTTTATTCAAGTTTTATTAAAAAGTATATATAACAAAATAAGTGATGATACAACACACAAAAAAAATTGTAATAATATTAATAATAATAATGGTATCGATAATAATAATACGAATAATGAAGTTAGTAAGCAAAAAAGTATATCTTACTATAAATATATAAGCAAAAGTTTATCTTTCGTATATAATTTAGCTCATCCATTAGTTCAAAATACATCATTTAAAGATTATAAAAATGATAAAAATAAAAAAAGTGATTCAGCTGGTTCATCTACCGACATGTCAAAACAAAGTGAAAAAAATGAAAATGAGGAAAATACATTAACAAAAAAAAAAAAAAATAGTTTTATTAATTTTGATATAAATTCAAAATGTAATATTATAGATCATTTGCATGATAGTGATTTAAAAATTTATCAAAAAATTAATGAAACAAATTATAGTAATGTATCTTCATCCCAACCAATTATTACATATAAAAATAATTTAAATTTAGTTAATTCTAATTCCTTTTATAAAGAAGACATCTCTAGTAATAATGGAAAAAAAAAAAGTGATATATATAACTTAAGAGAATATGAGAGCCTGAAAGAGGGATTTACACAAAATGAATTATTAAAAAAGGATAATGGTGAAAAAATTGTAAATATAAATAAAAACTGTCATGAATGTGATGAAGATAAAGAATATAATATAATCAAAAGTGAAAATAATGAATGTGTAAATTATAAATTAAAAGATATTTCATTGAAAAATGACAATTTTAATGGAAATGATAAAAAAAATCCAGATAAAATAGAAACAGAAGTAATAAATTCACCGATTTGTCAAATTCAAAACTCTACTTCTAATAATATAAAGAAAAATTCTTCTGATATACACAATAATGATTTAGATTATAAAACAAACATTGCTCCTAATGATTTATTAAATGATAATAATAATTTAAAAGAAGATTTGAAGAATAAATTAAGGACAGATATTGAAAACGAAATAAACAAAAGATCACATAAAAAATATGAAGAAAAAAGTTTTATATTATTTAGATTTTTTAATAATAATAAAGCATATGAGACAACAACTAAAATAATTAAAGAAATTGATGAAATTAGAAAATCTGAAAATAAAATAGAAAAAACAATAACTTCAGTGCCATTTACATCTAATGAGTTACTAAGATGCATTATTGAGCAATCATTAAAAACAAATGAATCAAAAAAAGAAGAAAGATCTACTTCATTAAATGATAATAGAGATCAAAAATACCAAGTATTAGTACCAAAACTTGAGTATATTAATGGTTCTGCTAAATTATTAAGTAAAGAAATGACTAAACAAATAAACTATTATTTGCCACCAACATTAAGTATTAAAATATGGAAGTTAGCTTTTTGTTCAAGTATTCATGGAGTATCATTTAAAACCTTATATAGAAATGTTTTTAATAAAGGAAGTGTAATTTTATTAATATATGATATGAATAATGTATTATTTGGATATTTTTTAGACAAACTACATTGTGATAATTGCTATTATGGTTCTGGAGAAAACTTTTTATTTACTTTTAAAAATTCTAATGATAAAATAAGAGAGAATAATAATAACAGTACAAATGATATTAGTAAAGAAATTGTAAAAGACATATCTAATTATCCTACTCAAGTATCTTCAGAAAAAACCTTTGAAAAAATAGAGAATATTGATTTTTCTATAGAAAATAATAAAATAAATAGACAAAGTAATAACACTGAAAATACAAGTTCAAATATCAATTTGACTGATAATTTAAAAAATAATTGGAAAGAATCAACTAAAGAATACTCTAATCAAGATTTAGTTAATTCAAACTCTAATAATTATTTTAATACATTCGATACGCATACAATTGATACATCTAAAAAAATTCACAATTATAGTACATATGGTACCAATGAAGAATTATGTAATTTAATTAGCCAAATAAATACTCCAAATTATCGTAAAAATACTTGTACTACTGAAAATTATACATTATATGAAAATAATAATAATTCTGATAATAATAATAATTCTACTAGTAATAATAATAATAATAATAATTCTACTAGTAATAATGAAAATAATAATACTTCCATACAAGTTTATATGTGGACAACTAAAAATAACTATTTCGTTTATTCTGATGAAAAATCAATTATGATTGGAGGTGGTGATAATTATGCACTAGTTATTAATGAAGATTTATGCAAAGGACAAACAAATAGAAGTAACACTTATGATAATGATTTATTGACTTATGATGAAGAGTTTGAAATTCAATTTTTGCAATTATGGATTTTTGAAGATTATTAAAATCAAATAAAAAAAAAAAAAAAAAAAAAAAAGGAAACAATAAATTGCAAATTTCTTTTATTATATATATACATATATATAATACTATGTATTACAATTTTTGTTATTATCTTTATACATTAGTCTTTATATGAATATCTATTTTTAAGCATAACTACACTTTTGTAGCATTTGCACAATTTCGTATTCTTTTATAATAATTAAAAAAAAAAAAAAATGGAAAATTTTTTTTTTTGTTTTTTTTATATACATCTAAATAATTTTTATGACTTTCAATGTTATTTATATATATTTATTATTTTTTATTCATTTTTTTCTTTTTTTTTTTTTTTTTTTGAAGTTCATACTAATAAACATTAGATAGAGCAAAACGATTAATTTATTAATTCTGAAATATTTGTAAAATAAAAAAAAAAATGGAAAAAAATGAAAGTCTATTGAGATAGAAACTTTGAAATATTATAATATTTTCATTATACTTTAGGGTATATATATATATATATATATCTTTTTTTTTTTTTTTTTTTTTTTTTTTTTTATCTTAAAGTAAAAAATAATTTATGTTAATTATATTCATAACAAATTTTTTATGAAATAGATATAAAAATGAAAATAGACATTTTATAATAAAAATTATTTGAAAATAGCTCTTCCAATTCTTAATTGAGTTGTTTGATGTTTAATGGCTAATTCTAAATCGTCTGACATTCCCATACTCATATGAAATTTTTTTTTATGAAAATAATTATTTATAGTTTTATTGTTTAAAAGTCTATTTTTTATATTGTTAAGTATAATAAATGAATTTTCTCTTTTACTTATTTCCAATGATGATATAGTCATTAATCCTTTAAATATTAAGAAATTACAATTTTGAATAATGTATAAAACTATGTTTTCAATTTCCTCATAATTATCGTGTATTATTCCTGTTTTATTTTCATCATCAGCAGTTTTAATTTGAATTAAAACACGAATTTTTTTTAAATTTTCATTTGTATTTAAATTATCTTCATTTATAATTTTTAAATAATTATTTAATAGTGTTGCTTTCTTTTCCTTATCTATGCTTTCTATCATATATAAATTTTTAACTTTTAAAATATTTTTGCATTTATTTGATTGCAAGTTACCTATAAAGTGCCATTTTATTGAGTTAGGTAATTGTTCAGATTTTTCTATTAGTGAATCAAGGTAATTTTCTCCAAAATGATATTTTTTATCATAAGAATGTATGTCATTTATTTCATTATTTCCTATGTATTTAGTTACTATTAATATTTTTGGTGTATTAACTGAACATTGTTCAGAAATCGTTTTTACTTTATTTTCAATATTTTTTAAATTAGTTATATATTTCATCAGTAATTTCTAATTTATATAAATGTAAAAATATGTAGTATAAATATAATCTTGTCTCAGATATGAGTAAGATTCAACAAAAAGAAAAAAATTTTGAAGAGGTTAATAATTTTATATGATTAACAACCTTAATATTTCATGTTATTTGTATTTATGAAAATATAAAAAAATAAAAGTTCATATCGTAAATTTTTTATTATTAAAGGAAGAAAGAAAAAATATATTATAATACGTAATGTGTATACCCTTTATACTCGTGGTTTTACTTAAATATTTTTAATAAAATTTGAAATAGAATCAATAAAATGATTAGTGTCACTTAAAATATTTTATACTTTAAATATTATATGAAATTTTTTTGAAATTAAAATTGTTATGAATCTAACATATTTAACTGAATTTTTATTTAATTAAATTTTTTGATAAATATAATAAAAGGAGATATAAAAATAAGAAAAATTAAAATTTGAAAAATGAACAAATTAAAAAAAAAAAAAAAAAGAGTAAAAAAGTCTCAATAAGTATATAACAAAACACATAAGAATAAATTACAAATAATGAAATATATAATTATGGTTTAAGGAAAAAATAATATCATATTTATATTTACAATTATTTATTTTTTTTTTTTTTTGTTATTATAATCAGAATCATCAAATATAAGTATTAATGTGAATAAAAAAAAATATAACAATGATAAGTACATATAAAAATAAAATGGATAATTTTTAAAATTTACCTTTTTATTTTTGTCATAATGTAATAAATTTCGTACAGGTAAAAAATATTCTAAGTTTAAAATGTTATAACCTTTTCTCAAGTAGTATATTTGAAATTTATAAATACCATGCTCACCTGGTAACTTAATGTTTTTATAATATGTAGCATTTTTTATACATTTATAATTATATAAAAAATTTCTAGATTTTACATTGATTTTAATTAGCTGATATTGAATATCATCTCTTTTAAAAGGAATCCAATAATTGTTCCTTAATTCGTAAAAATCTATAGAAATATAAATGGTATCTTTGATAAAAAAATTAGAATTTTCTTTAAATGTTCTTTTATGTATTTTAAAGTTATTATAACGAATAACACCAATTTTTTTTAAATTCCACTGTATTAAATCATAAGTGAAATTTTTATTTTCTTCATTTAAATCAAAATAAAAATCTGAAAATATATCAGATGAAGAAGAAAAAATTAAACGGAAGTTATTTTCCAGCTGAATAGAAGATATTAATAATAATTCTGTTCCTTGTTTTTGCTTTTTTATAATATTATTGTTTTTTCCATACAATAAACATGTTTTAGTACAAGTTAAAACTTTTAGGTAATATTTTTCTTTCAGCAAAACCGAATGAGCCGTTCCTTTAAATAAAATTTTATGTTTATTATTTGTTATTGGTGTATTTTGTATTATTTCACTTGTATAAAATGATTTTTGTAATTTTTCATCATTTGTATCTTCTTTTAAAAAAATATTATCAAAAATATCATTAACGTAAGAATAATTTCCATGAACACTTATGTTTAATTCATTTAAAAAATGAACAGAATTTTTTCCTACAACACTATTTAAACTAAAAAAAATGTGCTTTTTTTTTTCTATAAACAATTTTAAGTAACTAACTTTTAACTTTGTAACAATTTCATCATTTAAAATGTCCAATATAATTACTAATCCATCATATATAGAAGAATCTTTTTTATCGAAAATTATGCTATTAGTAGCATTATGAATATTTATAATATTTTTTATATGATTCCCCTCATTATTTAATAAATTTATAAAGCTCCTGTGAGTTTCTGTAATATTAATTATATTTGTTATTAATAATAGTTTTTTTTCATGAAATTTTTTTATTTTGTTTTTTATTATGCCTTCAATAGATTTTTTATTATAATCAACAATTTCTAGCTTTTTTCTTTCACATATACATTTTTTTTTAATAACAAAAAATAATAAGAAAAAATATATTTTTATTATTATTTTCATGGTTTATTCAATGAAAAAAAAAAAGTAATCATTTACATTTTAACATAATGAAATAAAGTTAGGAAATATGAAAATAAATAAATATGAGAAATGGTACATTATTACAGAAGACAATTACAAACTAAATATAAAAAAAAAAAAAAAAAAAATTTAAATATATGTTATACAACTTACATCTATTATAAAATCCATGATTTAATTTTATATTATAATGCTTCATTTTATTACATTTAAGAAAAAAATAATTTTCCAAAATTATATTTTTTTCATTGAAATTTTAGATTTTATTGAAAAATAATTACAAAAAAAATATTATTAAAAAAGTAAAATAAAATAAAATGACATAATATGAAAATGATAACATAGTGAACTTAAAGCTACTGTATCGCATTAAATGAAATAAACAATGAAAATAAAAAAAAAAAAAAAAAAAAAGTGAAAAGGTGATAAAACTTAGAAAATACATAAAAAATAATTATATTTATAAATAGAAATTTTATTCAAAAAAAAAAAAAAATAAAAAAAAACAAAAAGTCTACGAAGTTAAAATAACTTAAAGTGTTAAATTTAACGAAAAAAAAAAAAAAAATTTAAAACAATGAACTAATTAAATAAATTTATTCAAAAAGAATTAATATTGTTTAAAAAATGTATATTATAAAAAAGGATATAAAAAATCAAAAATATAAAAACATGTTATTAAAAATTATGCTTAATTTTTTAAGTTTTTTTTTTTTCTTTTTTCTTAGAAAATTAAATATTTCTATAGAAATTTTTTTTTATATTTTAAATTTCCATTTGACACAAATATTATATTATTAAATGTTAGGACTTTCCGAATTTAGAAATTTAAATTCATCATTTATATATATTTATAATTTTATTATTTCTTATTAGAACTTTTTTTAGCTATAAGTTCTTTATCTTCCTTATAAAAGGAGTTAAAACATATAATAGACACAATAATTGATACTAAGAATATAATAAATAAATAGGCATAATCTTGTTTGCTAGCAAATTCAAATATAAATGATATTATAAAAGCACCTATAAAAAGAGGGTAGTATGAACAAAGTGCTCCTACAACTTTACATTCTTTTGGAAACATCTCAAAAACGTGAGTCCATATCATATGCCCAAACCCTAATGATAATCCAATGAAATAAGTAGCATAGGATAAAGTTACAATAATTTGATTTAAAAAGTTTTCTAAAGATAAAAAATAAGTTATAACTAAACCAGCAGATGCTAAACCTTGCACCACCAATCCTATGATTAATAATTTTTTTTTTTGAACATGTTCTGCTAGAAAGGTAGATATTATTGTAGAAATCACATACAATAAAATAAATCCTACAGATATAAATGTGTTTAACATTGTAGATGAAAATAATCTGTAAAATAGGAATATTTTTGTAAAGAATAAAAAGCAGCCATTAAATGAATACAAATAACATAAAAAGCTTCCAGTAAAAGATGCTTTTCGTAAATTTTTGTTTTTCAAAAAATCAATAAGTGGTAAGTCCTTATATAATAATGTTACATCATTGGTGGCAGGATTCATATGATATTCTTTTTTTTCATCAAATTCTTTCACATTTATTTTCGTTTTTAATTTTTCAAATTTTTCATAATTTTTTGTTACATATAAATGTAATGGGGTATCCAATTTAAATACAAAATGTAAAAGTATTAAAGATATGAGACTAAATATCATAGGTAAACATAAGTGTACCTTATATAATATTTTAATAACCAAGTCTGTTGTTCGTGGATTTTGAAATTTTATATTCTCATAACAAGCACCAAATATATAACTAATTAATATTCCAATAGAAAAAAAAGTTTGAATGTAGAATCCATAAAAATTCTGATATATTTTTGGTGAATATTCTAGTACATAAAAACAAACAATAACAACTGAACATCCAATAGCTAACCCAAAAAATGCTTGAGAAAATAAAAATATAATAATATGAGGAGTATTGTAAATTGTTAACAAACTTCCAATAATGAATAAGTAATGGATTATTATAATAAATTTTCTTCTGTCCGTATTTTTAAAAAATAGAGAAGTAAAACATCCAAAAAAGGAACTCATATATAATATAAAATAAAACATTGAAAAGTACCATTTTTCTTTATCACACCCTCTATATCCTACTGGGCATAATTTGAAATCATCAACTATCATTTTTCTAGCTAAATTTGTTGAGGATAAGCATAAGCCGCAATTTATTACGGCTAAACAAGCGTTGCTAATAACTTTAGTTAAATATAGCATTTTAATGAAGCAACAAAAGGAAAAAAAATAAATAAAGCAAAAATAAAAATAAAATAAAAAGTAAGATGTTACACAATGTAATCAAATTAAAATATATTGTGAATAAATATATAGCATATGCGTTTATAAAAAGTTGAATTAACTTTCTTTCATGTAATAATTGTATTAATGTCTTTTTTTGTTTTTATTGCTTTTTTTTTTTTTTTTTTTTTTTTTTTTTTTTATTTTTTTTTTTAATTAACACACATACATGCTTATGTGAAATGAGACAAAAATTAATGGTTGCATTTTACATATTTATATTATTATGATGAATGGGATTATTTTGCATTTTTTATGTATTGGATAAAATAACACTTAAAAAAAAAAAATAAAAAATATTATATAATATAATAACATGTTCAGGCATTAAAAAGAAAATTACGAATATATAAAAATATAAAATAATAATAAATGACTATATAAATTTCATTATTTACAAAATCACAAGCTCCTGTGATAACATAAAAACGGTAAGTAGAACAGAAGTAACAACAAAAAAAGATCAGCATTCATTAAATTGAATATTAGTAATGCATGTATTTTGAGTGAATTATTTTTTTTTCAAAATTTTTATGAAAAAATTACAGATACATGTGAGACAGAGATCATGTTGTAGTTATTTGTATTTTATATTGTCTTTTTTAATAATTTGTAAATAAATTTAATTTCCTCTAAAATTTTTGGAAATTTTTTTATTCATTAAAAAAAAAAAAAAAAAAATAAATAAACTTGAAAAAAATATATTAATTTAAAGTTTTTATAAGTCTTCTTCTATATCTTCTAACATCTCATCCACAATGTCAATTAATGTATCTAACTTGACAGGGAATAGAAAAACTTTTCTTCTTTTTAATTTATCTTCTCCTATAAAAAAAAAAAATAAGTAAAATAATTAAATAAATAAATTAATTTAAACGAATATTTATAAACACATAAGAGTAAAAATATAATAAATCATATATTTATATATTCATATATAACCCTTTGGATAAATGGCTAAGGTTGGAAAAAATTCAACAGTTTCATCAATCATGTCATTTAACTTTGCATCCATTGTTGCAACTAATACATTTTTATATTTGTTCTCTAAATGAAAATAATTAGACACACTTTCCCAAAAAGATAATATTGGTTTACATTCTTTACATCCTTGAACATGATAAAAAATCAAAACAATTCTTTCAGGATCGAAAACAAAAGATTCAAAATTATTTGTACATATTATTTGATAATGCTGCTGTTCTCTTCTTTTGATAGGTTTCTGAGATTTTCTATATTGAGTAATTTTGTTGTTATAAAAATCTTCTATAAAATTTTTTACAATTTCTGATTTTATATCTCCATCAATCTCTTTAATGAATTTTTTTGGTCTTAGTAATTGATATACAGCATCAAATGATGCATTTCTATAGTCTAAGATACATACTAAATTCATATCATGCTCTAATTGAAACAATTCAGATTTTTCTTCACTTTTTGGAAATACGAATTTTATCTATAAAATAGAAATGTATACATATGTTTTCATATTATGATGAAATAAAAATAAAATAAATATAGAATTTATATTAATTAAATGGAGAGTAATGATCACAATATATATGTAGAAATTTTCTTACTTCGGGATAATTTTTTATAACATTATATAATTCTGCGTATAAGGATTCTGAATAATCACCTAAATTACTAAAAATATAAAAATAAATATCATTATTTATTGGTCTTATTATTTTTCTACTGTAATTAATTATAATTGGAAATTGATCCATATAATCTTTCGTAAATTTATATATCTTATCAGAGACCCAAATATTATTGTCTGGGATATATACATCCTTATATCTAATTAAATCATTTGGAATTGTAGATCCTGGTCCATTAAAAATTTCTATTTTTGTTTCTTCTTCTTTTTCAACATAAGCTAAACCAACAGATAAATTGGGTATTTTATGAGTTTCACCAAAATGAACAAATTTATGAGCATTATCAGAATTCTTAATAGCAAATGCAATAATGCTGGCATATCCTTTTTTTTTTTGTAATTCAACATATTTATCTACATTAGTTTTGTCCATAACTTCAATTGATGGTAATGGCAATAATTTAAACCATTCGATTATATTTTCCTTTGTATACTTCTTACTAAATGTATATCCTTTTTCTGGATCAAAATCTCTGAATGTTAAAATTTTTGGAACATTTTTTATTTCAAAGTTATCAGCTGTTTTTGGAAGTGTCAACGTATCAACATATACAAAAACTATTTCATTATCTACTAGCTCATTTGAAGCTTCAATAAATTCTTTATATGCATTTTTACATTTTAATTCCTTATTATTACAAAATAAAGCAATAACATTTTCAGAATGTTGACTGTAAATTTGCAACTCAACTTCGTGAGTTAAATGCTTTATATTTTTAGTTTCTTCTTCACTTATTCCATCATCTGTTACACACTGGATAAACTGAAATTTAATATAGAAAAAATATAAAAAAAAAAGATAAAAAGAATAATTTAATTTTACTACCATTTTTGTGTAATTCTAAATATTATTAAATAACGTTATAGTTGTAAATTAACATAAACAATCTTAACGAAGTCAATATTTCAAGATGTATATCAATATTGCATTTATATTTTTTTTTAATTTATTGAATTAAAAATAAATGTGTAATGCAAATGAATATTTTCTTATTAAATTTATATGTTTTTGAAGTGCTAATCATTTATCATTACAAAAAAAAAAAAAATAAATGAAAAAGAACAAATAAATAAAATTTTATGTTTAATTAGTATTCTCTATAACTTAAAAAAAATTAGAATTATAAGGGAAAAAAAAAAAAAAAATTATAATAAAATAAAATAAATAAAAGAATATAAATTTATTTATTTATTTATTTGATTATATATTTTTATTTTTCCCTATATTTATAAAGAAATAAATTTTACGAATTTCATCGCTTTATAAAAGTGGAACATATTTTTTATTGAAAACTAAAAGTTATTTTTTTAATTTTTTTTTAAGAATTCTCAATATTTTATCTTATGTGTAATTTTTAACGTATATGCTTCTTTTTTTTAAATAGTAATATTCATAGGTAAAAAGTTTGGATTCACAAAAATTTTATTCATTTTTGGTGATTTTTATTTTTTCATTATTATGGTAAAAAGGTACAATATACTAGAATCATGTATAGCTTATTTTTATTATTTTTTTTTTCTGTTTTAAAAACTTAGGGTGATTTTTTAGACATTTACATTAAAAAAAGGACCAAAATAAAAGTGAATATATTCTAATAAAATAGTTATTATTAATTTTTTTCATTTATATTTCTTCTTATACGATAAAATATTTTAAAGAAATATGGAAAATATGAGCATAATGTTATAAATGAATAAATAAAAGTTTTATTTTCTTAATGTATGGTTTTAACTGTTATATACAATAGATCTTAATTTTTAAGTGACATATTTTTTGTGAATTTTTTTTAATTCTAATTTATTGCTTTTTTGTTAATTTTTTTAAAACGATTTTTACTTAATAAAAAATTATATAATTATAAGATACTTAAAATTATATAAATTATAAAAGGTTAAAATAATTCAGTAATTTCCACTGATTTATATAAATTTTTTTTTTATTTTTATTATTTTTTTCTATTATATTTAGTGGTATTATCACTTTTAATTTTCGCTATTTTCATTTTTTTTTTTTACAGTATTTAAATTAAAATAATGCTTTTATTTATAGTTTAATTAGTATATTTCACAAATCAACAAATAACAAATAATAAAAAAGAAAAGTTTTAAATGAATCCAAATACATAAAAATTAAAAATAATAAAAGTACAAAAAAAAGTAATTTTATGGAAAAAAAAAATTAGTAACAATAATAGTAACTAAGATGTGGAAAATATAATATAATTAATTAATTCAACATAAAGTAAAATTTATATATGTTTTATTTCTTTTCTAATTAATATTTATCTAATATTAAATAAGAATATACATATGCCATGTAAACATTATTAAATATTTGTAATATTTAGCTTAAGAAAGATTTACAAAAAATTTTCTTTTTCTTTTTATTAAATATTGGTGTTTGTAACTGAATATCTAAATAGTGTTTCTTTTATTTAGAGTATATATGTTATTTCTGTAATCCCACCTTAAAAGACCCTTTTCACCTTCATCCCTGCCACTGCTAATATGTAGAAGTTGTGCTTCTCTTCCATCACTCCCTATGACAATTAAGCAGGGTACGTCGCTTCTAGGTCCTGATCCATATAAAGGAACTTCATGATAGCTCATGACTCTAAAATGCTTTTTCAATATATCTGTTAATGGGTCAGTAATGTCAATGTATAGCCAAGGCATGTGTTTTTTATGGTCTTCGAATGATTTTCTGTCAGAGTCAATACTTACAAAAATAATTTCTATTTTCTGATTTGATCCACCTTCATTTATAGTTTTATAAAACTAAAAAGAATTCGAAATTAATAAAAAAAATTTATAAAAAACCAAATAATATATTTTAAAAAAACAAAATAAGATAAAATAAAGGAAAACCATGGTTACTGATTTGTAGAATAAATTAAATAATTATATATATCAATATATTATTAAACATAAATATATTATTTAAAAATACTATTTTTGTTTTCATATAATTTTAAAAAATTCAAATAAAAAAAAAATTATGTTCATATGTATGTGCATAAATAAGATAAAAAGAGGTAACCTGTTGTAAGAAAGGTAAAAATGATCTACATTTGGGGTCAGATCCATTTGAAAAAAATAAAGCCACAGATTTTCCAACTAAATGCTTTTCGCTTACTACGGTGTCATTGATATTTTTTAATGATCCTTCTGGAAAAAGTACAAGATCTATAAAAAGATGAAATATAATTATATAATTTCATTAAAATTTATATATTTATAGATTATTAATTTGACAGTTTTATTAAAAAACTTATATACCCATGTCTGTATAATTAATAGGTATATTTGTAGAATCAATATTATTTACATCTACATTTTCAGATGTCCTTCTTTTTTCCGCTTGATAAGGAGAGTTGAAATTAACACATGCCATTTTAAAGATATATAAACGAAATATTAAAAGGTTTAAAATATAAAAAAAGTGAAAAAATTATAGTTTTGTAAACAAAAAAAAACGAAAAAATTAAATTTCCATACACAAAGTGAATAAAAAATATGGTCTTTTAAAAGTATTAATTCAAATGCAAGAGAAAAATAATATCATAACAATATTTTTTTTTTATAATAATTATTTAAATTTTCATATTTTAAAATAAAATAATAATGCTTTTATTTAATTACAACATTTTTTTTTTTTTTTTCTTATATGTTCATTTAAGAATTTCAGCTTGCCAATCATTTAAAAAATAGTGTTCATAAAAAATTTTTTATAGGGTTATATCACCTCACATTTTTTATATGCATTCAGGGGACTTTTTTTTTTTATGCTAGCCATATTCATAAAATTATATAATAATAGAATCAATTAGTAATACATTTTATATGAATATAATGAACAAATTCATCTTTTCCAAATTTTAGAAAAGGAATATATTTTATGTAATGTTAAGATAGGGATGCTCATTATTGAATATTAATTTTCATTCAGTATTAAATATTCGGGAGTGAAATATTAGAAGTATTATATAAGTTTTTAATCATTTTTCACCTTACCAAAAAAAAAAAAAAAAAAAAAAAAAAATATA